>NW_022986232.1:845956-944779 GCF_902500255.1 Thalassophryne amazonica | reverse complement strand
AACGTCTGCTTGTGTCCAAGTTCGGTACACAAGAATAGTTCTTGGTCCTGACGTATGTGGATTTGCCACATGAATCATTGGATAGACTCCTGATCTACCTGGTTCCTGATCAGCCGGTGGGGCTGATGGTCCAGGTTGTTTTTCTTCATCTTTTGGTGTTTTGGATCGTGTTCTCATGACGTGTTGTGTAGGGTCTACATATGATGGGGGTTGTCCCTGTGGTAAATCTGGATAGAGTTTATTCTCCTTTATTTCAGCTTCTGGCTGACTGTGTTTTGTAGTATCCAATTTTACTACCATTTCTACTTTTGGAGCCGCAGGCCCTGTCTCATTATCTTCTTGTCTGTGAAACATCACGTTCCCCTGCTCCTTCTTATCATTTACTGTTTCTTTCTGTCTTTCCTTTGCTTCTCTAAGGCCCTTCTTTCATTTCTCAACTTCTCTTTCCCATGCTACAATTTCACCTTGACCTTCTTTTTTTTTTTTTTTTTACTTGTTCCACACTTCTTCTCAATACTGTTCTTTAGTTTAGTTAATGACTCTTTCTGCAGGCGTCCATCAAATCCATGATCTTTTATCCACTTATCTAAGTGTTTTGTTGAATTTGGATCAATTTTATTCATGTATATCCAATCTTTTGTTTTTAGATCGTCCCGGGACTTAGGTCTCTCATTTTTACTGTTAGATTTTCCCATTTTGTGTTTTCAGAATGTTTTAGACCAGTGATGGTTTTGCCCCTACAGGGTCCTAATCCACTGGTGTTGTTACAATCACAGGGTAGTAATCAACTATTCTGAGAAGTGCGTTCCCTTTCGCCACCCCGGAGGGCACGGGAAGGCCTTGCCTTTGCTTCTTCTCAAAACTTACTACTTACTTTCCTGTGAGATTTTCATAGAGGGGAGTCGAAGTGACTCCACACTCTCACTCAGTCACCTTTATTACACTCACACACAGTTATTTTATTTACACAAATACATAGAAACACTTTTAATAACCGTACGTGTATTCTTAGGCCAAGGGAGCTCGCCCTCCCGTGGAATTTAACTAATGTCCTGCATTAGGGGACTCCACCATCCCTGCGAGGTTTAACTGCCTTTTCACTGTGCACTTATTTCGCGTATTCTTAGGCCAGGGGAGCTCGCCCTCCCGTGGAATTTAACTAATGTCCTGCATTAGGGGACTCCACCATCCCTGCGAGGTTTAACTGCCTTTTCACTGTGCACTTATTTCCCTGTTTAACCGTGACTTTCTGTCACTATTTCATCATTTCTATTTTACGCAGCCTACTGCCACCATTCACAACAAAAATTTTATCAGAATCAAATTCTATACTCACACTCCGTCGGTCTCTTTCCCTCTCGGTGATCCCGTCAACCTTTCAGATCCCAGCCAACGGATTGAGCCAGTCCCGTCAAAGGGTCTGAGTTACCTTGGCCAAGGATTTCTCTGGTGTCGATCACGCTCGCTGGAACCGTCAGGTCTGTTGGGATCCCGGACGTGCCCCCAGTCTTTGTCGGGTTTAGAATACTGTATCTTTGATAAGAGGAAGAAACAACCCGGCCTTAAAACAAGTGAGAGATAGAATTCAATTTAAGCTCGCGAGGAGTGCAGTCAGGCTGTACACCAAAGCTACACTGAAGTCTGGCCTGCGCTCCCGCTCTTTTTATTTAGGGCTTCCCTACATACATGGGCGGTACAGCTCCTGAGGGGAAGAGTGATAGCGCGTGAGCTGTTGCCGCAGAACTGCTGATTGCACAATACATTCAGGATGTTCAGAACCTTTTTAATCTTGGGCTCGATTAAGATTTGGTTTTAAGGACATCTAACGTATTAATCACACTTCTTCTGACACAAGGACTGATGTATCACAATTACACTGTGGTTGGAACATTCAATTCTCTAGTCCTTATGTCACTGCTCAGCTTCGGCTGCTCCTGCATGAGTCCATCTTCAACCGTACCGTCCTAAAAAGAGCTTAGCGTGCACACAGAGATACCACAACTTGCAGAAACACTCATGTCACATATCTTAAGTAACCTTCACCCCATCACATCAGTACAATCACTTTATCAGAGCAGAGAGAACTACATTCTACCAGAGCAGAGAACACAAAACAGCATGATAAAATAAAACAGTGTATCTACAGAATAACTCCAACAGTTTGTTTTTTGTCTGACCGAAGCTAGTTTTTTATCCGCAGAATGAGGTCCTTGTCAGTTGATGTTACCAAGTTCATGAGAAGGCTTTGTGCATGTTCAGAACTTTGAGGGGAGTTCAGACGGAGATCTTTCCTGCTGCCATTTTCAGTGAGAGAGAGAGAGAGGTGGAACAGAGAGAAATACAGCAACACGGAGAAAACTGACCTAACGTGTTGACACTCAGCGACAGACTGAATGTTCCGGTTTTCACTGAGAGGCTTCGGGATATTCTGGATTTTTTTTTTTTTTTTTTTATCTTAATGAGCAGTCATCGCAGACGGCAACAAATTGGGTTATTTAACTGCAGAGTTGCCTTGATTTAAACATGTAGGAACTTTTGAACCTCCATCAGTGCCAGAGTTTTCTGCTTTCATATAAATGCCGCACAAACTGTTTCAGTGAAGGAAATTGTTTTGGTTTGGCTAATACTGAAAAAGTACTGTCCACATCATGGCACTTTTTATTCATTTTTAACATTTTATTGTATTTTTTTGCTGCAGAGATCAAAAATGCCAGACAGAAAGTTGGTTTAAATGCCACTGAAATTAAATTAGTATTTTTAATTAAGTTTATGAAATGCCCACTAAAAAAAATAATCAATTAACGCCCACCCCCACTTCAAGCAGGATTTCACGTAGGATGCCCAGGGTGTGAAAAGCATGCGTTAAATGTAAAACAAACCCTCCTTATTGTACATTTCCACATTCAGTTCCATCGGTAGAATAACGTCCTGCAATCGGTCAAACTCACCACTCTGATCCTTGGGTGCTGTTTTAACGTTTACTGTTCATTTGTTTCTTTGCAGACATGCAGCCGTTGTTGGTGATTAAAAGGAAGAAAACTCTCCCTGAACACCAGGAAGGAATCTGAGTGTTGACCAGGAGGACATTAAAAGAAGAAGAGAAGCTGTGGATAAGTCAGCAGGGAGAGCAGCTTCAGCAGCTGGAGGAGGCAGATCTCACCAAGTTTGGTTTCACTGCCGTCCCTGTGAAAAGTGAAAATGATGATGAAAAACCAGAGTCATCACAGCTTCATCAAAGCCCAAGTGATGAGAGCACAGAGGCTGAGCTTGTAGCCAGCAGCTCATCTGTACACAGAACACTGACAGCAGAAGCTGATGGAGAGGACGATGGAGGACCACAACCAGCCAGCAACTCAGGTCCAAACAGTCATTTACAACCACATACCAGTGGCAGGAGTTCAGACACTTCTGGAACTGACACTGAAGACAGTTATGACTGGAAACAGACCAGAGAACTTCAATCAGGTTTTAACTGTCGAAAAAATACTGATATTGTGCGTTCAGGCAACATTGATGATAAACAATTTAAAGGCTCTAAATATGGAGACGCATCTGGTCACATGAACAACTCAGAGCAACACAAGGAGAGGAAAGTAAGTGTAAAACCACATAGCTATCCTAATCTGAGTAAAAGACAGAGACAAAAGGACACTCCAAACACACACATGATAATTCATACAGGACAAAAACCTTTTGTGTGTTCTGAATGTGGTCGAAGATTTGGAAGAAAGAGCACTCTGAGGACTCACATGATAATTCATACAGGACAAAAACCTTTTTTATGTTCTGAGTGTGGTCAAAGATTTAGACAAAAGAGCACTTTGAACAAACACATAATGGTTCATACAGGACAAAACCATTTGGCTGTTCTGAATGTGGTCGAAAGATTTGGACAAAAGGGCCACTTGAACAGACACATGATAATTCATACAGAACAAAAACCTTTTGTGTGTTCTGAATGTGGTCGAAGATTTGGGCGAAAGAGCACTCTGCAAACTCACATGATGATTCATACAGGACAAAAACCTTTTGTCTGTTCTGAATGTGGTCAAACATTTGGACGAAAAGAGCAGTCTGAAAACACACATGATAATTCATACAGGACAAAAACCATTTGGCTGTTCTGAGTGCAGTCAAAGATTTGGACAAAGGGCAACCTGAACACACACATGAGAATTCATACTCGAGAAAAACCATTTGGCTGTTCTGAGTGTGGTCACACATTTGGAGATAAGAGCACTCCTGAAGCAACACATGATAATTCATACAGGTCAAAAACTATTTGGTTGTTCTGAATGTAGTCGAAGATTTGGACGAAAGAGCCACTTGAATACACACATGATAATTCATACAGGACAAAAACCGTTTGGCTGTTCTGAATGTAGTCAAAGATTTGGACGAAAGAGCCACCTGAATACACACATGACAATTCATACAGGAAGTCGGGCAGGAGATCAAAGGCAGTATTTGAGGAGAGGAAGGTCACCATCTTGAAGAGAGCCCCTCGGATACAAAGTCAGTAATGTTAAGGGTGCAGCTTTAGACCCCGGGTCTGGGGCCCACTGCACTCTTGTAGAAGGAAATTCAAGGCAAATGAAAAAAAAAAAAATGACAAAATGACAGTCCCCAATGACTATGGCCTGAATAGAGCTGAAAGGGAGAAAATCACGAAATACCAAGAACTTAAAAATTATCTATGAATAACGTGGAAATTGATATTATACCAGTTGTGGTGGGAGCAACAGGGCTTATGAAGAAGAACCTGAAGAAATATTTTGAGGCAATCCCTGGTCACCCAAGTGCTCATGAGGTGCAGATATCTGCAGTTAAAGGAACAGTCACCATCTTGAAGAGAGCTCTCGGATACAATGCCATTAATGATTAGGATGAAACTGTAGACCCCAGGTTTGGGGTCCATTGCACTCTGTAAAAAAAGAAATAGAAGAGAAATAAAAAAAAAAACAACAAAATGATAATCAATTGCAAAAAGAAAAACCCAACAACGACAAAAACAACACAGGCTAGGCTACAGGAACATGGCAAAGGACACAATAGACGAACAACAACCTGAGACAGAAGTTGAAAAAATTCTGTAGACCACTCTTTAAAGACCCAAAACAACACCAAGAGGCTGAGTGGATTGAAATAATAAAACAGAAAAAACAAAGACAAGCAGCAAATGCCAGCAACTGTAATCACTGAAGATGGGATCAGAAAGAAAATGAGTGAATGAGTGTTTTTCCTTACTGCTGTCACCTGTGTGCTTGCTTTGCGGGTTGGTGTGGTTGGACCTTGCTTGTGTGGAGCGCTTTGAGGCAGCTTTGTTGTTATTTGGCGCAGTGTAAATGAAATAAATACAGTAACTTAAAGGCACCTGGCATTGACAAAATCCCAAATTTTTGGTTGAAAAGGATGACAGCATTGCACCACCATAATGCTGTGGCTTTCACAAAATTGCTGATAGTGGGCCAGCCAATGTACCAAAAAAGGTCTAGAAAAAAAATTGATGCCATTTTCTTAATAGCAGGTATCTATGCCAGATATCTCCTTTAGGGCATGCTAAAACTGAGTGGATACCATTCTAACATCTGACCTTGAAGGTGATTTTCAAGGTCTTACAGGTCCCATGCACTTGTAGCCGTATTATTGACATATCTGCTTTGGAACTTCAGCAACTAGAGAGCATTATCACATATTAAATGTATTATATTGAGTAGCAGGTGAGTACAAAGTAACATACCACTGCACTGTAAACTGACCAAAAAGGGTCTAGTTTGCACAAATACCAAGTTCATTTAGTAGATTGCAGTGCTGTTATGATCAGTTTTGTGTACTGTCTGTGGGTCGTGAGGGAGCATTGCGGCCACCAATCTACAGGTGTAGGCAACTGAGGTTCAGTCAGTGTCAGCAGCCTAAGTTTCTATTTATAGAACTGTCATGCTGACATAATCTCAAAGTTGATTGCGGCGGCATGCACATCTTAGATGCTCTACAGAAGAAAGGTGGAATTTGAAGCTGAGATTAGGCCAACATGGAGCCACTAGCTGTGATCTCAGGGCCCTGTCCCACTGGTGTTTAGGAGGATTTGCGTATGGATTGCGCACAAAATAGGCCCATATTCACCAAACATCCGCAATATCCGTGTAACATGCCTGTACGAGTTGGCCGTCAGACGAACACGCCCATGATCATCCGTAGAGGCACGCATGTCCACAGCCAGGATTTTGAGTATCTCAAAAATCTGGATGCAGATAACATCGCCTTACATACTCCATACATACTCAGTTCATACACAATACATACTCACTCTATGCGCTGTATATCTGCCGTTAACCGCTGATATCCACAACTGACAGGGCTTGCGGCTTGACAGCGGATCGGGGACAGGTGGTTAAAACAGATATATATCGTGCCCATCATGTCCACATCAAACTAAAATACAGTAGTGTTCAGAATAATGGTGGTGCTATGTGACTAAAAAGATGAATCCAGGTTTTGAGTATATTTCTTATTGTTACATGGGAAACAAGGTACCAGTAGATTCAGTAGATTCTCACAAATCCAACAAGACCAAACATTCATGATATGCACACTCTTAAGACTATGAAATTGGGCTATTAGTAAAAAAGTAGAAAAGGGGGTGTTCACAATAATAGTAGCATCTGCTAGAAAAGGGGGTGTTCACAATAATAGTAGCATCTGCTGTTGGACGCTACAAACTCCAAAACTATTATGTTCAAACTGCTTTTTTAACAATCCTGTGAATCACTAAACTAGTATTTAGTTGTATAACCACAGTTTTTCATGATTTCTTCACATCTGCGAGGCATTAATTTTGTTGGTTGGAACCAAGATTTTTGTGGTTTACTAGTGTGCTTGGGGTCATTGTCTTGTTGAAACACCCATTTCAAGGGCATGTCCTCTTCAGCATAAGGCAACATGAGCTCTTCAAGTATTTTGACATATCCAAACTGATCCATGATACCTGGTATGCGATATATAGGCCCAACACCATAGTAGGAGAAACATGCCCATATCATGATGCTTGCACCACCATGCTTCACTGTCATCACTGTGAACTGTGTGGCTTGAATTCAGAGTTTGGGGGGTGTCTCACAAATGTCTGTGGCCCTTGGACCCAAAAAGAACAATTTTACTCTCATCAGTCCACAAAATATTCCTCCATTTCTCTTTAGCCAGTTGATGTGTTCTTTGGCAAATTGTAACCTCTTCTGCACATGTCTTTTATTTAACAGAGGGACTTTGCGGGGGATTCTTGCAAATAAATTAGCTTCACACAGGCATCTTCTAACTGTCACAGCACTTACAGGTAACTCCAGACTGTCTGTGATCATCCTGGAGCTGATCAATGGGTGAGCCTTTGCCATTCAGGTTATTCTTCTATCCATTTTGATGGTTGTTTTCCGTTTTACCTTCCACGCGTCCTCTGGTTTTTTGTTTTTTTCTTTTGTCCATTTTTAAAGCATGGAGATCATTGTAGATGAACAGCCTATAATTTTTTTGCACCTGTGTATAAGTTTTCCCCCTCTCCATTCAACTTTTTAATCAAACTATGCTGTTCTTCTGAACAATGTCTTGAACGTCCCCATTTCCTCAGGCTTTCAAAGAGAACAGCATGTTCAACAGGTGCTGGCCTTCATCCTTAAATAGGGGACACCTGATTCACACCTGTTTGTTCCACAAAAATTTGACGAACTCACTGACTGAATGCCACACTGTTATTGTGAACACCCCCTTTTCTACTTTTTTTTTTTTTTTACTAATAGCCCAATTTCATAGCCTTAATAGTGTGCATATCATGAATGCTTGGTCTTGTTGGATTTGTGAGAATCTACTGAATCTACTGGTACCTTGTTTCCAATGTAACAATAAGAAATATACTCAAAACCTGGATTAATCTTTTTAGTCACATAGCACTACTATTATTCTGAACACTACTGTAAATGGTCCATTGAAGAGAAGAAAAAGATTTTTCACTGCTTCACTTACTCAAACATGAGAAGTGGGCAGGAAAGCCAAGGCAGTATTTAAGGAGCACATAAAAGAAGCAGATTTACCATTAGAAAAGAAGAAGCCACCACAACTCCAAAACTACAATCGATCGCCTCTCAATCACAAAATATGTGACAGCAGAGGAAAATACAAAAAAATAAAGGAAGAAGCCCAAAAAGAAGCGATTAAAAGATCATCAGTTAATGGAGGAAGAGTGGGTACTGCTGTGGGCAATGGAATATGCCAAAATAAAATACACCAACACAGCCAGAGAGAAAGATGTGGAGAATGGCAAAAGAATATTCCCCCACCACTGCCCAAGTAAGAAAGACAAAACCAATGAGGGCGACTCACCACCCAAAGACACAACTTTATCACACCAAAAACATTTCTCGGATGCAGAAATACAAGTGATGCAACAGGAGGTTGGACAAATGATCAGAGGACAGCATCTGGCCTCTGACACAACCCCACTGGACCACCGAGAAATGACTGTCCTCAAAAAACATACATCCAACAAAAAACACCAGACCAAGCAAACCTCTCACACCACAGAAGAAGTAGGAGTCAAACACCACACCAACAAGAAAGGAATCAGGCACTGCCCCCCAAAAAACAAGCCATTCACTGCCCCCCCAAAAAACGAGCCATTCACTGCACCCCCAAAAAACGAGCCATTCACCAGCTCATCCACAAAACGAGCCATTCACCAGCTCATCCACAAAACAATATACAGGTGCACACAGACTCAGAACAGCGGGAATTAGAAGAGGAATTGGCAAATAAGATCAAAGAAACAAGAAAAATAGACATGAAAGAGCGCCCAAATCAGGTCCCAACCAGTCATTACAACCAGATACCAGTGGGCAGGAGTTCAGACACTTCTAGAACTGAGACTGATGACAGTGATTTCACACTTTCCTTGGAGCCATAACATCAAATAGCACCTGTTTCTGGAGGTTGTCATTATCCAGTGTGCACACATGTGCAAGGTATTTCATATGCTGTATCACACAAACGTCACAGGTGGAAGGAGTGTTTGTTTGTCTACAACCTCAATGAGGAAATAAGATCTTTCCTGATAGTGGAGCAGATAACTGTAACAACTGTTCATTTCTGGAAACAAGCACCAAAATTGGCACACATACACCTCAGACATTACTCTTTTGTAAAAGCACATTAGCCACCTAAATTTTCAATAGGCGCCCAGGTAGGGGTCATTTGAAGAATTACACAGGGGTCAAAATTTAAAAATGCTCCAATCATGTTGAAAACTACATCACATTATTGGTCTTATCATGAAGATTTCAAGAGAGTATAGTTTGGACAATCTGTGACTGAATATTATGGAGTTATGAGGTAAAAACAGCAAGAATGGTGACAAAGGTCAATTTCAGTTTGTACAGGGGCAAAAGTTAAAGTTGCTCCAATTTTGGTAAAAGTGGTGCAAATTATTGGTTGCGTTGATAGGATTAACAAATTGAATAGTTTTGACTGTGTTGAATGTTTGGTCTGAAAGGTAAAGGTCAAACAATGTTGACATCCATTGGATTCTATAACATATGTTACCCCGTAACATAAGTAGCACGACACTTGGTGCAAATTGTTCCTTTTTAAAACCCTATTAACCCAAACAATAATTTGCATCATGTTTTACAATAATTGGAGCAACTTTAACTTCTGACTCCTGTACAAACTAAAACTGACCTTTGTCACTATTCTTGCTGTTCTACCCCATAACATTCAGTCATAGATAGTCCAAACTATACCTTTTTGGAATAGTTATGATCAGACCATCTAATGTGGTATAGCTTTTTAATATGATTGGAACGTTTTCTTAATTTTGACCCCTGTGCAAATCTTCATTGACCCCTATTTGGCCCCCGATTGAAAATTCAAACTGGCTAACGTTATTTGTCTAAAATATATACCAAAAGTATACACGGTCAAATTTTGGTGCTTGTAACCAGATTTGAACAATTCTCTGCAAATATTCTGTTATCTGCTGCAATATGAGAACACAAATGAACAAGTGGAACACCACCATCACCCTCAATCACACAGAGGGACAAATAATAATCCCAGACATACGAGTTCAGAGAGGGATATTCCAGGGAGACAGACTCTCATCACTTTATTCTGTTTAATCATAGACCCACTCAGCAAGATCCTGAAGGGGCAAGACATCAGATATGACTTAAGTAGAGACAGAGGAAGGAAACATCAAAAATTCTGAACCATCTGCTGTTCATGGATGATTTAAAAATCTGTGTCAACAAATCAAAATCAAATCAATTTTATTTATATAGCGCCAAATCACAACAAACAGTTGCCCCAAGGCGCTTTATATTGCAGGCAAAGCCATACAATAATTACGGAAAAACCCCAACGGTCAAAACGACCCCCTGTGAGCAAGCATTTGGCGACAGTAGGAAGGAAAAACTCCCTTTTAACAGGAAGAAACCTCCAGCAGAACCAGGCTCAGGGAGGGGCAGTCTTCTGCTGGGACTGGTTGGGGCTGAGGGAGAGAACCAGGAAAAAGACATGCTGTGGAGGGGAGCAGAGATCAATCACTAATGATTAAATGCAGAGTGGTGCATACAGAGCAAAAGGAGAAAGAAACACTCAGTGCATCATGGGAACCCCCCAGCAGTCTAAGTCTATAGCAGCATAACTAAGGGATGGTTCAGGGTCACCTGATCCAGCCCTAACTATAAGCTTTAGCAAAAAGGAAAGTTTTAAGCCTAATCTTAAAAGTAGAGAGGGTGTCTGTCTCCCTGATCTGAATTGGGAGCTGGTTCCACAGGAGAGGAGCCTGAAAGCTGAAGGCTCTGCCTCCCATTCTACTCTTACAAACCCTAGGAACTACAAGTAAGCCTGCAGTCTGAGAGCGAAGCGCTCTATTGGGGTGATATGGTACTATGAGGTCCCTAAGATAAGATGGGACCCTGATTATTCAAACCTTATAAGTAAGAAGAAGAATTTTAAATTCTATTCTAGAATTAACAGGAAGCCAATGAAGAGAAGCCAATATGGGTGAGATATGCTCTCTCCTTCTAGTCCCTGTCAGTACTCTAGCTGCAGCATTTTGAATTAACTGAAGGCTTTTCAGGGAACGTTTAGGACAACCTGATAATAATGAATTACAATAGTCCAGCCTAGAGGAAATAAATGCATGAATAGTTTTTCAGCATCACTCTGAGACAAGACCTTTCTAATTTTAGAGATATTGCGTAAATGCAAAAAAGCAGTCCTACATATTTGTTTAATATGCGCATTGAATGACATATCCTGATCAAAGATTTCTCACAGTATTACTAGAGGTCAGGGTAATGCTATCCAGAGTAAGGATCTGGTTAGACACCATGTTTCTAAGATTTGTGGGGCCAAGTACAATAACTTCAGTTTTTATCGAGTTTAAAGCAGGAAATTAGAGGTCATCCATGTCTTTATGTCTGTAAGACAATCCTGCAGTTTAGCTAATTGGTGTGTGTCCTCTGCTTCATGGAAAGATAAAGCTGGGTATCATCTGTGTAACAATGAAAATTTAAGCAATGCCGTCTAATAATACTGCCTAAGGGAAGCATGTATAAAGTGAATAAAATTGGTCCTAGCACAGAACCTTGTGGAACTCCATAATTAACCTTAGTCTGTGAAGACGATTCCCCATTTACATGAACAAATTGTAATCTATTAGATAAATATGATTCAAACCACCGCAGCGCAGTGCCTTTAATACCTATGGCATGCTCTAATCTCTGTTAATAAAATTTTATGGTCAACAGTATCAAAAGCAGCACTGATGGTCTAACAGAACAAGCACAGAGATGAGTCCACTGTCTGAGGCCATAAGAAGATCATTTGTAAACCGTCACTAATGCTGTTTCTGTACTATGACGAATTCTAAACACTGACTGAAACTCTTCAAATAGACATTCCTCTGCAGATGATCAGTTAGCTGTTTACAATACCCTTTCAAGAATTTTTGAGAGAAAAGGAAGGTTGGAGATGGCCTATAACTAGCTAAGATAGCTGGGTCAAGTGATGGCTTTTTAAGTAATGGTTTAATTACTGCCACCTTAAAAGCCTGTGGTACATATCCAACTAATAAAGATAGATTGATCATATTTAAGATTGAGCATTAAATAATGGTAGAGCTTCCTTGAGCAGCCTGGTAGGAATGGGGGTCTAATAGCATGTTGATGGTTTGGAGGAAGTAACTAATGAAAATAACTCAGACAGAACAATCGGAGAGAAAGAGTCTAACCAAATACCGGCAATCACTGAAAGTAGCCAAAGATAACGATACGTCTTTGGGATGGTTATGAGTAATTTTTTCTCTAATAGTTAAAATTTTATTAGCAAAGAAAGTCATGAAGTCATTACTAGTAAAGTTAAAGGAATACTCGGCTCAATAGAGCTCTGACTCTTTGTCAGCCTGGCTACAGTGCTGAAAAGAAACCTGGGTTGTTCTTATTTTCTTCAGTTAGTGATGAGTAGTAAGATGTCCTAGCTTTACGGAGGGCTTTTTTATAGAGCAACAGACTCTTTTTCCAGGCTAAGTGAAGATCTTCTAAATTAGACGCCATTTCCTCTCCAACTTACGGGTTATCTGCTTTAAGCTGCGAGTTTGTGAGTTATACCACGGAGTTCAGGCACTTCTGATTTAAAGCTCTCTTTTCAGAGGAGCTACAGCATCCAAAGTTGTCCTTCAATGAGGATGTAAAACTATTGACGAGATACCTCTATCTCACTTACAGAGTTTAGGTAGCTACTCTGCACTGTGTTGGTATATGGCATTAGAGAACATAAAGAAGGAATCATATCCTTAAACCTAGTTACAGCGCTTTCTGAAAGACTTCTAGTGTAATGAACTTATTCCCCACTGCTGGGTAGTCCATCAGAGTAAATGTAAATGTTATTAAGAAATGATCAGACAGAAGGAGTTTTCAGGGAATACTGTTAAGTCTTCAATTTTCCATACCATAAGTCAGAACAAGATCTAAGATATGATTAAAGTGGTGGGTGGACTCATTTACATTTGAGCAAAGCCAATTGAGTCTAATAATAGATTAAATGCAGTGTTGAGGCTGTCA
Source organism: Thalassophryne amazonica (assembly GCF_902500255.1). Classification (NCBI taxonomy): domain Eukaryota; kingdom Metazoa; phylum Chordata; class Actinopteri; order Batrachoidiformes; family Batrachoididae; genus Thalassophryne; species Thalassophryne amazonica. Next base: position 931,670 of record NW_022986232.1, on the reverse strand, counting down.
TTCTCAGCATCTGTGTGGATGTTAAAATCGCCCACTATAATTATCTTATCTGAGCTAAGCACCAAGTCAGACAAAAGGTCTGAAAATTCACAGAGAAACTCACAGTAACGACCAGGTGGACGATAGATAACAACAAATAAAACTGTTTTTTTGGACTTCCAATTGGATGGACAAGACTAAGAGTCAAGCTTTCAAATGAATAAAGCTCTGTCTGGGTTTTTGATTAATTAATAAGCTGGAGTGGAAGATTGCTACTAATCCTCCGCCTCGGCCCGTGCATACGAGCGTTCTGACAGTTAGTGTGACTCGGGGGTGTTGACTCATTTAAACTAACATATTCATCCTGCTGTAACCAGGTTTCTGTAAGGCAGAATAAATCAATATGTTGATCAATTATTATATCATTTACTAACAGGGACTTAGAAGAGAGAGACCTAATGTTTAATAGACCACATTTAACTGTTTTAGTCTGTGGTGGAGTTGAAGGTGCTATATTATTTTTTCTTTTTGAATTTTTATGCTTAAATAGATTTTTTACTGGTGTTGGTGGTCTGGGAGCAGGCACCGTCTCTACGGGGATGGGGTAATGAGGGGATGGCAGGGGGGGAGAGAAGCTGCAGAGAGGTGTGTAAGACTACAACTCTGCTTCCTGGTCCCAACCCTGGATAGTCACAGTTTGGAGGATTTAAGAAAATTGGCCTGATTTCTAGAAATGAGAGCTGCTCCATCCAAAGTGGGATGGATGCCGTCTCTCCTAACAAGACCAGGTTTTCCCCAGAAGCTTTGCCAATTATCTATGAAGCCCACCTCGTTTTTTGGACACCACTCAGACAGCCAGCAATTCAGGGAGAACATGCGGCTAAACATGTCACTCCCGGTCCGATTGGGGAGGGGCCCAATCAATCAATCAATTTTTTTATATAGCGCCAAATCACAACAAACAGTTGCCCCAAGGCGCTTTATATTGTAAGGCAAGGCCATACAATAATTATGTAAAACCCCAACGGTCAAAACGACCCCCTGTGAGCAAGCACTTGGCTACAGTGGGAAGGAAAAACTCCCTTTTAACAGGAAGAAACCTCCAGCAGAACCAGGCTCAGGGAGGGGCAGTCTTCTGCTGGGACTGGTTGGGGCTGAGGGAGAGAACCAGGAAAAAGACATGCTGTGGAGGGGAGCAGAGATCGATCACTAATGATTAAGAGAAAACTACAGAGTCCGACATTGTTTTTGCAAAGTTACACACCGGTTCAATGTTAATTTTAGTGACCTCCGATTGGCGTAACCGGGTGTCATTACTGCCGACGTGAATTACAATCTTACCAAATTTATGCTTAGCCTTAGCCAGCAGTTTCAAATTTCCTTCAATGTCGCCTGCTCTGGCCCCCGGAAGACATTTGACTATGGTTGCTGGTGTCGCTAACTTCACATTTCTCAAAACAGAGTTGCCAATAACCAGAGTTTGTTCCTCGGCGGGTGTGTCGCCGAGTGGAGAAAAACGGTTAGAAATGTGAACGGGTTGGCGGTGTACACGGGGCTTTTGTTTAGGGCTACGCTTCCTCCTCACAGTCACCCAGTCGGCCTGCTTTCCCGGCTGCTCGGGATCTGCCGGAGGGGAACTAACGGCGGCTAAGCTACCTTGGTCCGCACTGACTACAGGGGCCTGGCTAGCTGTAGGATTTTCTAAGGTGCGGAGCCGAGTCTCCAGTTCGCCCAGCCTGGCCTCCAAAGCTACGAATAAGCTACACTTATTACAAGTACAATTACTGCTAAAGGAGGCCGAGGAATAACTAAACATTTCACACCCAGAGCAGAAAAGTGCGGGAGAGACAGGAGAAGCCGCCATGCTAAACCGGCTAAGAGCTAGTAGCTGCGCTAAGCTAGCAGATTCCTAAAAAACACACAAAGTGAATAATGTGTAAATAATTTAGAGGCGATTCAGCAGAGGGAGTGCTTTAGTTAAGGCACGTGAAGATTACACTGTGAAACAAATCATTATCTATTTAACTAGATCAATCTAACTGCACAGATTAAACAGCTAACAGATACAGCAAAACACCGCTGTGCTCCGGAACAGGAAGTGATACAATACTGCAGTGAGAGCCAACCACCAGTAGGAAAAAAGCAGAAACACAAAAAAGGGACTCAGTCAGCTCGTGGAAACTGTCCATAAGTTCTCCAAAGACATTGGTGTGGAATTTGGACTGGATAAATGCTCAAAATGCACAATCACAAAAGGTAAAAAGACAAAAACAGAAAACATACAATTGGATGAAGGGAGCTACATTGAAGATCTGGCTGTAGATTCCACATACAAATACTTGGGAATTGAACAAAATACAATTGAGCACAAGAAAATGAGAACGAAAACACCACAAGAATACCTAAACAGCTGCAAGATCTGCAAAACAGAGTTGACACTAAAAAACAAGATCACAGCCATAAACCAGTTTGCAATACCAGTGGTGACCTATGGGTTTGGTGCATAAGACTGGCCACAGCGTGAACTTAATAAGTTGGACACAAAAAACAGGAAGATGCTCACCCTCCACAAAGTCACATACAGAAATCTGCATGGACAGAATATATCTCCCTCACAGAGGAGATCTGGGTCTCACTGAAATCAACCAGGCCTACAGAGCATCGATAATAAGTATTGGACAGTACTTAAAGAGCTCTGAAGAAGAAATCATGAAAAAGGTCGCACAACACCATGAGAAGACCTTATCTGAACAGACCTCAGTCACCAAACTGGTGAAAAACTTTGGCGCAGAACTTCTGCAAGAGAGAGAAAGAAACAATCTGACGCCTGCAACAAAACTCACAAGACAGACCAGAGAACAATACAACAAAAGAGAAGGAAAACATCGAGTGGAAAGATGGAAAGAGCACAAAAGGGCCGGACGATTCCAAGAAGAACTGGAAAAGGAATACATCGACAAAGTTGGATCAATGCAGTGGCTAAAAAATGGAAAACTTGGTTTTGAAGGAGAAAGAATTCTGATTGGAGCAGAAGATCAGGGACTTCTAACAAATGGCTTAAAAAAATGGCAGAAATCTCACAAAATGATAAATGCAGATTCTGTCATCCATTTGTTGAGAGTGTAAACATCTAACAGCATGACAGATCCTCATGGCAGACGGACATTATACATCCAGACACAACAAGATCTGTCAATATCTGCACTGGAAAGTATGCAAGGAACTGGAGATGGAAGTCAAAGAACACGAGCTAGCACCAGTCTCATCCAACTGTGTGATGTGAAAAAAATTTTCATCAACTTCTGTGTTTAGAATGCTCGATTTGACAACCTCGTGGAATGCGGAGATACTTAAAACTGTGCATGTTAGCAATTAACTTTATGCTAACAATATGTTGTATCAATTGATGTAGTCACAAACTAAATATGATCATTTGAGGTGCAAAAATGTCCTCTTAAGCACAAAAAATGTGAAAAATTGCACAATTTTAGAATGACCTTGACATCTAATCACCAACAAAAAAGTAAAGTCCCTTCGGCTGCTCCCTTGTTTGCACTCGGGGTCGCCATAGCAAATCCAAGGTGGATCTGCATGTTGAATTGGCACAAGTTTTACACCGGATGCCCTTCCTGACGCAACTCCACATTACATGGAGAAATGTGGCAGGATGGGGTTTGAACCTGGAACCTTCTGAACTGAAACCAAGCGCATTAACCACTTGGCCACCACCCCTACAAAGGTCAAACAAGGTCCATGTCAATTATATTCTATGACGTATGACATGACGTAACATGATAAGTAAACATGACAGATGGTGCAAACTGTTACTTTTTAAAATTGGAGTCAGTCGTCCAGTACCCCCCCACCACCAAAACCACATGATTTTCTCTGATAGCTCATTAAATGGTTATTTTGGAGGGGAAAAATTGACCTCATTGGAGTGAAAACTGAAATTCACCCAAATGTTTTTTGTCCCCCCACCCCCCTTTCACTTCTTAAATGATTTTTGATTATCAGGGTTTGCTTGTTGTTTTTTCTTTTCTTGATCTTAACACTTCACAATTAATCCTTGTGGAAATATGAAATACATTATATATATATATTATATACATTTTAAAACAAAATATGGATGACTTTGGATGAAATTGACCCAAAATGTTTCTTCTGTCATTTTTGATTCAGATTGCTTTGATTTTTTTTTTTTCCAAACACAGTTCTTCCTCTCAGAATTTTGAATTTTGTTGTAAGCAAATAATTTTTGGTGAGAAAACAATAAAATTCTCTAAAAATACTTATTTCCCTCCAGTTTCTGATACACTGTAATTCTGATGCTTTTGTTTGATTCACCGAAGCCCTGTTTCTGTGTAGGCTCTCAGTTGTCCAGGTGGTTTCTATAGTAGAGAAGCTTGAATCTTCTACTGGACTGGGTTGCTTGACGTGAGGACGTTTCGCTTCAAATCGCAGAAGCTTCCTCAGCTAAAATTCTTGCTGTGGTGGTCTGCCTTCTGTCTTGACTCTTGTAGAGAAGAATAATCAAGAAGTCACAAAAGCTGGAGTTTTAAACCTAACCAGACCCCTCCTACCGAGAGGCAGACTGCTATAGGCTAGTGACTAAACAGTAGCTCTAATTAGTACCTATTGTGCTCTAGTTAGCACACCTAATGACAGGGCAGCTGTCCCTCCTAATGATGGGACGGACCCTCTCATGATGGCTCCCTTGACGACTCTGCTGATGACGTGAATGACTCATTACCATGAACAAAAGACTGAAACTGCTTTGATCAAGGACTTGCAGCTGGAGGCAGATGAAACAATCATGTCATTTGATGTGACATCGTTGTTCACCTGCATCCCCACCGCTGAGGCCATCTCAGCTGTGAGGCAGACACTGCTGGAGGATGTGTCTCTACTTGAAAGGACCAAACTCACACCGGACCACATCTGCCAACTCTTGGAGATCTGCCTCAACACCACGTATTTCCTGTTTAGGGGGAATTACTATAGGCAGATCCATGGTTGTGCGATGGGGTCTCCGGTATCCCCCATTGTGGCCAATCTGTACATGGAGTGAGTGGAGAAGACAGCCTTGACGTCGTTCACGGGCATCTCTCCCAGTCACTGGTTCAGATATGTCGATGACACATGGGTTAAAATCAAGCAACAGGAAGTTGAGGACTTTACAGAACACATCAACTCGGTGGACTCCAATATCAAGTTCACACGTGAGGATGCCAGAAACAACCATTTAGCCTTCTTGGACTGTGATGTTATGATTGGAGAGAACAGGCAGCTCCAGACAGGGGTTTACAGAAAACCCACTCACACTGACCAATATCTGCTCTTTGGCTCAAACCATCCCCTTGAACACAAGCTCAGGGTGATCAGGACGCTTCAACGCTCTGCAGGTGCCCACAACTACAGAGGGAAGTGCTAAAGAACAACAACGTGTCCGGAAAGCCCTCACAGTATGTGGGTACCCACGATGGTCCCTGGACAAAGTGCAGAAGTCCCTGAGAACAAAGAGACCAGATAGATAGGAGACGGAGACAAGAAGAAGAGGAGTGTCTCTCCCTTATTTAGCAGGAGTAGGGGAAAAACTACAGAGGATCTTCAGACAGTACAAAATCCCAGTTTACTGTAAACCGGTTAACACCTTGAGACAGAAATTGGTTCACCCTAAGGACATGATCCCAAGTTACAAACAGAGCAGTGTAGTGTATTCTATCAGATGTCAGGAAAACTGTAACAAACACTACATAGGTGAGACTAAGCAACCTTTACACAAAAGTCTATACCAGCACCGCAGAGAGGGCGCCAGTGGACCTCAGTCTGCAGTTCATCTCCACCTTAAAGACACTAACCACACGTTTGAGGACAAGGAAGTTAAAATATTAGCCAGAGAGAAGAATGGTTTGAGAGAGGGGTCAAGGAGGCATTCTTTGTGAAACGTTTGAAACCCAACCTTAACCGGCGAGGGGGTCTGAGACACGCTTTATGCCCTGTTTACAATGGGGTACTCAGGTCAAAGCAGTTTCAGTCTTTTGTTCATGGTAATGAGTCATTCACGTCATCAGGAGAGTTGCCAAGGGAGCCATCAGGAGAGGGTCCGTCCCATCATTAGGAGGGACAGCTCCCCTGTTATTAGGAGGGTGCTAACTAGAGCACAATAGGTGCTAATTAGAGCTATTGTTTAGTCACTAGCCTATAGCAGTCTGCCTCTCGGTAGGAGGGGTCTGGTTAGGTTTAAAACTCCAGCTTTTGTGACTTCTTGATTATTCTTCTCTATAAGAGTCAAGACAGAAGTCAGACCACCACAGCAAGAATTTTAGCTGAGGAAGCTTCTGCGATTTGAAGCGAAACGTCCTCGCGTCAAGCAACCCAGTCCAGTTGAAGATTCAAGCTTCTCTGCTATCAAAGCCCTGTTCTTAAATTGAAGAATTTTGAAATTTGAATTTGGGGAAAAAATATCAACTCTTGGTCAAACCATGAAATTCACCCAAAGTTGGGCGTGTTCCCAAATTGCATTGTTTCTGAGAGGAAAATAATTCACCAAACCAAGAAGGCATTCAAAAAAAAAAAAAAAACTTGCACATCATCATTAAAAGTTTTGGAGGAGAACCTTGACTTCCAGCATCAATATTTCCAGTAAATTTGTGTCTCCTGATCCAGTGGACACTCTGCTGTCAACATTTCAGCTGGAACTTCAGTTTTCATTCAAAAGTCTATTTACACAATAGTGTAAACACTAAAATGACTCTTAGAAAATTTCCAGCCGTTGGTAAAGAATTTTATTTGGGGTTTGTCATCATTTTCTTCACCTGCATAGTGCAGGGAAATAGTTGGAGAATAAACCTGGGTGAGCTCTGGTTATTAACTAGAACCGGTTCATGATGTCTGCTGCTGTACCTGTAAGGTCAGAGGTCAAACCATCAGCGGTGACAGAAGAGACGGACATGAACTGAGGACAACAGGGTGTCCACATTTACAACGCTGACGTTCAGCTGCTCTCATCATTTTCAGTTCTGCGTTTTCTGGAGTGTAAGTTGCATTTATTTACTATTTGGGAGGTTCTGGGACTTGTACTCCGGTGTGACCTACATACTAATAAATCTCACATTTCTCACTATGAATTATAATAAAGGATCTTTAACTGTGTAAGAGGTCTGTACACGGAAACGTCAGACCGAGGTGTTAATGCAGACTGAGGGCACCGAGGTCTGATATTCCCGTACAGACTGAACATCCCCAGTGGGGTGGGGGCTGGACGTCCCGTCCCACTCACATTGGAGAACTCCAGTGGGCCGTGCGGCTGCCCTGCTGCCTCTGTTAGGAACTTTAGGGAGCCGCACGGTCGCACTTCTGTCTCCACCGTGGCCTTCAGCCATCTGATAAGCCAGTCTCAGTTTGACAGACTGGATCTGCTCAGAGTTGCTTTCAGACACTTCCTGGGTCACTGTTACGCAGTGGTGGGCACCATTCCACTAATCTGCTAGTAAGCAAAGCTAACTTTTTCATTAGCAGATTAGCTTTTCAGCTAACTTTGAAAACCATCAGTGGACCAATTAGCAGAGGTGGGACAAAGACACCATCAAGTCACGAATCAGCAAGTCTCAAGTCATAATGACCAACAGTGTTTGCAAGCTGACTTGGGACTTGCAGACTGATGACTTGAGAATGACTCGACAATGACTTCGTCCCTCCTCTGCCAATTAGCTTATGCTAAATTTAGTTGTGCTAACTTTTTTGCTGACTTAGTGAGTAAAGCTTAACTGTCAAAAACATTTGTAAACAATAAAATCATACATGTCAGTTCCTGTCTTGTGTGTTTTGCAACAGTCAAGTCACTGTGAGGAGCTCTGCCCCCCCGACAGAACAGGACGGCGCAGCAGCTACTGCTGCTGCAAAAAAAATAGCATTTTGATGGGGGCGGGGGTGGTTAGAGGAGACTTATTTCCCATAATGCCTTTTGGTGCATGTGTTGGTTACTGCTCAACCCTTCAGAAATAGCGCATTACTTTAAAACATGTGCAATATTTTCACTTTGTAAAAATGGCAAGTTGCCATTAATGTGGATAAACTGTCCAGATTTAGTTTTGTTTATACAACCCCTGGCAAAAATTATGGAATCACCGGCCTCGGAGGATGTTCATTCAGTTGTTTAATTTTGTAGAAAAAAAGCAGATCACAGACATGACACAAAACTAAAGTCATTTCAAATGGCAACTTTCTGGCTTTAAGAAACACTAAGAAATCAAGAAAAAAAATTGTGGCAGTCAGTAACGGTTACTTTTTTAGACCAAGCAGAGGGAAAAAAATATGGAATCACTCAATTCTGAGGAAAAAATTATGGAATCACCCTGTAAATTTTCATTCCCAAAACTAACACCTGCATCAAATCAGATCTGCTCGTTAGTCTGCATCTAAAAAGGAGTGATCACACCTGGGAGAGCTGTTGCACCAAGTGGACTGACATGAATTGTTATGTGTCGGACGCAGCTCGGAGAACCGACCAGCGTTTGAAGGACCCAGTATGAAATAAGCAGAGCACGGTACAAAGGCTAACTGAATTTAATACATAACAGTGATACAAAAAACAACAAAAGAAAGTGCGGTCTGGCGTGGTGCGCTCCCAGCAGCGCTAACGGTCCGGAGCCAGAAGCTGTTCGGACCCAAGGACCCCGCCGACACCCCCCAGGTGGCCGCAACAAACAGAGTCTGTGAAAGAAGGAACCATTATGTGAGTCCACACTCTACACACAGAGAGAACACTTAAAGGTGTACAAACAGCAAACACTTCCTGGCTTGATTACTAATCAGCTTCCCAACCTGCAGGCATGAAACATCCAGTTCACAAAACTCCACTGCAGTGGAAGCCGATACATGACTAACATACAGCTCAATATAATAAAGTTGTGAGGGACACCACATTTACTGACTGTATAAATGTTGGTCACAAAATCTAACGTACCTCAGGAAGTGTGCTGACGAGCGTGAGACCTCACCCCCTCCTCTTTCACAGACCGTGCATCAAACCCTGGACGTTCTCTGCATCCACTGATGATGAGATGGCTCCCGAGACGACGATCTCACCCGTCTGGTCACAAGGTCGAGTCTCTGGCAAATACACACTGTACACTCCAGTCTTAAATGCCAACATGTTCCAATCCATATAGATGCACCTCAGCTGTGAGTCCTGACGAGCCGCAGGTGATCAGGGTGAGGTCCTGATAACCTCAGCAACACAGCCACTCAGTCCCAAATGCAAGCCACCTGGAAAGAAAAACAAAAGACAGAAACAAAAAGGCAGCCAGGCCCCCCAGCCATACAACATGAATCATGGCTCCAACGAGAGATGTCAATTGAAACAAAGGAGAGGATTATCAAACTCTTAAGAGGGTAAATCATCATGCAATGTTGCAAAAGATGTTGGTTGTTCACAGTCAGCTGTGTCTAAACTCTGGACCGAATACAAACATGGGAAGGTTGTTAAAGGCAAACATACTGGTAGACCAAGGAAGACATCAAAGGGTCAAGGCAGAAAACTTAAAGCAATATGTCTCAAAAATCGAAAATGCACAACAAAACAAATGAGGAACGAATGGGAGGAAACTGGAGTCAACGTCTGTGACCGAACTGTAAGAAACCGCCTAAAGGAAATGGGATTTACATACAGAAAGACTAAACGGAAGCCATCATTAACACCTAAACAGAAAAAAACAAGGTTACAATGGGCTAAGGAAAAGCAATCATGGACTGTGGATGACTGGATGAAAGTCATATTCAGTGATGAATCTTGAATCTGCATTGGGCAAGGTGATGATGCTGGAACTTTTGTTTGGTGCCGTTCCAATGAGATTCGTAAAGATGACTGCCTGAAGAGAACATGTAATTTCCACAGTCATTGATGATATGGGGCTGCATGTCAGGTAAAGGCACTGGGGAGATGGCTGTCATTACATCATCAATAAATGCACAAGTTTACGTTGATATTTTGGACACTTTTCTATCCCATCAATTGAAAGGATGTTTGGGGATGATTAAATCATTTTTCAAGATGATAATGTATCTTGCCATAGAGCAAAAACTGTGAAAACATTCCTTGCAAAAAGACACATAGGGTCAATGTCATGGCCTGCAAATAGTCCGGATCTTAATCCAATTGAAAATCTTTGGTGGAAGTTGAAGAAAATGGTCCATGACAAGGCTCCACCTGCAAAGCTGATCTGGCAACAGCAATCAGAGAAAGTTGGAGCCAGATTGATGAAGAGTACTGTTTGTCACTCATTAAGTCCATGCCTCAGAGACTGCAAGCTGTTATAAAAGCCAGAGGTGGTGCAACAAAATACTAGTGATGTGTTGGAGCGTTCTTTTGTTTTTCATGATTCCATATTTTTTTCCCTCTGCTTGGTCCAGTGGTTCCCAAAGTGGGCCGTGCGCCCCCCTGGGGGAGCGCGGCGTCATTGCAGGGGGTGGGCGCGACAAGACTAAATATAAACAATATACTTTGTGTGGACAGCTAGCAAACCATGGCAAATGTCAGCGGAACCTCCAGGGAAACGTAAGGGCAATAATGACACTGCAACAGACAATACTAAAGCAAAGTCAAGAAAATATGACGATTCATATCTCACCCTCGGCTTCACATGTACAACGGTGGGTAATGAAGAGAGACCACAGTGTGTGCTGTGCCTCAAGTGCTAGCTTCGGACCAGCATGAAGGCCAAACAAGCTAAGCGTCACTTAGAGACCTTACATCCTGCACACACACAGAAGCCTGTGGAGTTCTTCAGGAAAGAAACTTCTCAGTTGTCGTGCACAACAGAATACGTTTACAAACGTAGCTGTTTTCTACATCAAATGCGCAACTTGCCTCTTATAAAGTAGCCTACAGAGTTGCAAAATGTAAAAAAAAACCACACACCATCGCTGAGGAATTAATACTGCCTGCAGCTATTGATAGTGGTTTCCACGATGATTGATGAAACAACTGCCAATAAACTAAAGACTATACCTCTATCAAACAATACCATTGCAAGGCGCATCTATGACATGTCAAAAAGATATGGAGGAACAGCTCAATAACAAGTTACGAGACAACCGTTTTGCTCTGCAGGTGGACGAAGCCACGGACAGCAACAAGGACTGTTTATTAATAAAATATGTTCAGATTCATCGATAGTGAGGATTTGAGGGAAGATTTGTTTTTCTGTAAACCTGTAAAGACAGGGCCACTGCGGATGAGTTGTTTAACATCATTGACACTACTTGAAAGATGCTGATTTAAAATGGGAGGACTGTGTGGGAATCTGCACAGACGGCGCTCAAGCAATGGCTGAGAGACGGGGAGGGCTGCAGGCGCTCATCAAGCGCATCTCCCCAGACGTGCAGTGGATGCACTGCATGATACACCGAGAGGCGCTCGCTTCCAAACAGCTGAGTCCTGAGCTGAATGATATTATGACCGACGTTATTGCTACGGTAAACTTCATCAAAACACGACCTGCCAAAGCCCGGATTTTCTCTGCCTTGTGTGAGGAGATGGGCTCCAACCACACAGCTATACTGTTCCACAGCGAGTCCCGGTGGCTGTCACGGGGGAAGGTTTTGTCCAGGGTGTTTGAATTGCGGGATGAGATCAAAATCTTCCTGGAGGAGGAGGGTAATGAGCTTGCCCACAAGTTTAAAGATAACTTCCTCATGAAGCTTGCATACCTGAGTGACATGTTTCAAAAACTTAATGAACTTAATCTGCAGATGCAGGGCACTAAGACACACCTCCCAGAGCTGGCAGATAAAATCACATCATTCACAAGAAAATTAGGGATGTGGGAGCAGCGAGTTACGGGGGGGAATATAGACTCATTTGAAAGCTTGAAGTCATTCACTGATTCAAACAAGCTGCAGAACACAGTGATCCCATGCATGAAAAATCACATCTCTGCCCTTAAAACACATTTCCAAAAGTATTTTCAGTGCAAGATTCATCAAAATATGACTGGATCAGAGACCCCTTCAGTGCAACTCCAGCTGATGACTTTAGCACAGCAGAGGAAGAGCAGTTCATTGATGTCACCTCAGATTCAAGGATGCGACTGGAGTTCAAGTCCAAGACATTGTCTGCATTTTGGATTGGAGTGGAGGAGTACCCACTGCTGGGCAGGAGAGCCTTGACCACACTCCTCCCTTTTGCCACATCCTACCTGTGTGAGATAGGTTTTTCTGCTGTTGCCTCCATCAAGACAAAGTACAGATCAAAACTGGACATTGAAATGAACTGAGAGTGGCTGTCTCACAGCTGCACCCAAGACTGAGGAAGATCTGTGACACAAAACAAGCCCACTGTAGCCACTGACTTATTGCAGGGCTGGAAGAAAACATAAACAAGATGTTCAATGTTTTATTCACAGAGAAATGTTCATCCTCAGACATTCAGAATTTTAAAAAGCAGTTATAAGCTGTGGTTGTTATTATTTCTACAAAAGTTCAAAGTTTCATTGAGGTTTATTCTATATAAACAATAGCAGTTTGTGACTGTGTTTGTCATACATTTACATGTTGATATGTATGGTCAGGGGTAGGGGGGGCCTGAGACAATTTTGATTGGCCAAAGGGGGGCCTGGCAGAAAAAGTTTGGGAACCACTGGCTCGGTCTAAAAAAGTAACCGTTACTGACTGCCACAATTTTTTTTTTCCTGATTTCTTATAGTGTTTCTTAAAGCCAGAAAGTTGCCATTTGAAATGACTTTAGTTTTGTGTCATGTCTGTGATCTGCTTTTTTCTACAGAATTAAACAACTGAATGAACATCCTCCGAGGCCGGTGATTCCATACTTTTTGCCAGGGGTTGTACATGACACCATGAGTGAAAAGTACCTTCCTGTCTGTGCTGTTGTGTGAAAAGTAAGTGATGTCTTTGCAGGCAGGGTGCATGAAGATGAAAGCTCTGGCCTTTGAATTTACTCAGAAGCCACTGTGGTGCTTAAAGTTAAAACTGGGTTTTCAGTAGCCCACAGTGGACCAAGTCAATACTAAAAGTTAGCTGTAACTTCTGCTAATTTATTTTTTTTTAGCTGTTTATCGGTTCAGCTTTATAGAAGTTAACTTTTCACTTAGAGCATTAGCGGTTTTCAAAGATAACTTTTTGGTTAGCTGTGCCCACCGCTGCTATAGGGCAGTGCAGTCTCGTTTGAACCCTGCGTGACATCACGGGATTTGACCACTTATGGGGACCTCCACTGCCATTGTGCAATATATACACAGCACAACTTCACACGGAAAAATGGTGGACTCTTTATTTTTCAGCTGCATTCACCAAAGCAGTCATTAAAAGTGGGGGGGGGTTTTTGGTTCCAGTGGAGAAGGGAAGACGAAGCGAGTGGGGAGACGTTGTTGGTAAGTGTTAGCCTACACAACTAACCAACATCTGTTCTCTGGCCTTCAAAACCGTCTCAACATGTTGGAGCTCGGGGTCATAAACACACCGCAACACGTCTGCTTTCCCACCACATCCTCACTTTTTCTTTGCATTTACACTTTGCATGTAATTTTCCCAAAAAACCATTGAAAATGTGCCCCTTTGGTGCCCACCCTCAAACAAGACTGCAGTGCCCAATTTGCTAAGACTCTTTGCCAGGATTTTTTTTAGGCTAAGTGAGGAGCTCTCAGGCAGGAGTCAGATACTTTGTGAATATGGGCCCAGAGCTTTAAGGACCCCCCCCCCCAAAAAAAACTTATTCATGGACAACCACCTGTAGTTCGCTCTCCTTTTACAGCACAAGATTTCCTGGATTACGTTGAGAAGAAAATAGAAGACATTAGGTTAAACACACAGTAGTGTTCAGAATAATAGTAGTGCTATGTGACTAAAAAGATTAATCCAGGTTTTGAGTATATTTCTTATTGTTACATGGGAAACAAGGTACCAGTAGATTCAGTAGATTCTCACAAATCCAACAAGACCAAGCATTCATGTAGGGCTGCAGCTATCAATTATTTTAGTAATCAAGTATTCTATCGATTATTCTGGTGATTAATCGAGTAATTGGATAAAAAGTACTTTTGCGTTTTTAAACAACATCAATAGTCCAGGGCTCTTCCTAAGCAATGGCACAGTGTCACTGCACCAAAGTGTTGGCAATTTGCTGAAATGGCGATGGGGTGTGGCTTTCTGTTTTGTTTTCTCCAACTTGTAAAATTTAACCATTTTTAAGTTTTTTTTTTTAATAAAGGTTGATGGACTGGGTCCCTGCGTGATTTAAAAAAAAAAAAATTTTATTCCTCTTTCTCTACAATTCAGCAGATGCATTTTAGCTGGAGGTTGAACATGCAGCCTCGCAGTCAGTTTTTTTAATTATTATTTTATTTAAGTTACCGTGTTTGTGAAGTGTTGTGTGTTGCCCAAAAAAGCAAAAATTAAAAAGTCAAACACTCAGTGTGAGTCTGAGGGAAACACAGAAGAAAGAGTGGACTTCTGCTGTTTGTCAGTATAGCCGGGGGCGGAGCTGTGACTCGCACGGTCTGAGAGCCCCTCACACTGGGCAGAGAGAGACGGCAGCTGGCCGCCGGGTCAATAGTCCCTCCCCACGTAGAGCAGACCATGTGTTTTTTAAAAATAGCCAAACACACTGCTTCGCTTTAAATGCACAGTAAGTCTATTTCAGATGATCAGCGTGGACCATCTTTCTCTTAAAAGGCTTTATTTTACTCTGTGTGTCACGTTGGAAAGCGGTAGCTATTGTTGCTAATTTCATTAGCTGTTATGCTAGTCTTTTTTTTCTGCAGACGTTGCAGCGCCACACACAGGCCTGGAATATGTACTACAACGTTAAACGAAGCTTCGAGGCACAGAATTTGCCTTGAACATTTTTTGTAATCGAATTATTCGAGTTACTCGACTAATCGTTTCAGCCCTACATTCATGATATGCACACTCTTAAGGCTATGAAATTGGGCTATTAGTAAAAAAAGTAGAAAAGGGGGTGTTCACAATAATAGTAGCATCTGCTGTTGACGCTACAAACTCAAAACTATTATATTCAAACTGCTTTTTTAACAATCCTGTGAATCACTAAACTAGTATTTAGTTGTATAACCACAGTTTTCCATGATTTCTTCACATCTGTGAGGCATTAATTTTGTTGGTTTGGAACCAAGATTTTGCTGGTTTACTAGTGTGCTTGGGGTCATTGTCTTGTTGAAACACCCATTTCAAGGGCATGTCCTCTTCAGCATAAGGCAACATGACCTCTTCAAGTATTTTGACATATCCAAACTGATCCATGATACCTGGTATGCGATATATAGGCCCAACACCATAGCAGGAGAAACATGCCCATATCATGATGCTTGCACCACCATGCTTCACTGTCTTCACTGTGAACTGTGGCTTGAATTAAGAGTTTGGGGGTCGTCTCACAAACTGTCTGCGGCCCTTGGACCCAAAAAGAACAATTTTACTCTCATCAGTCCACAAAATATTCCTCCATTTCTCTTTAGGCCAGTTGATGTGTTCTTTGGCAAATTGTAACCTCTTCTGCACATGTCTTTTATTTAAAAGAGGGACTTTGCGGGGGGATTCTTGCAAATAAATTAGCTTCACACAGGCATCTTCTAACTGTCACAGCACTTACAGGTAACTCCAGACTGTCTTTGATCATCCTGGAGCTGATCAATGGGTCAGCCTTTGCCATTCTGGTTATTCTTCTATCCATTTTGATGGTTGTTTTCCGTTTTCTTCCACGCGTCTCTTTTTTTTTGTCCATTTTAAAGCATTGGAGATCATTGTAGATGAACAGCCTATAATTTTTTGCACCTGCGTATAAGTTTTCCCCTCTCCAATCAACTTTTTAATCAAACTACGCTGTTCTTCTGAACAATGTCTTGAACGTCCCATTTTCCTCAGGCTTTCAAAGAGAAAAGCATGTTCAACAGGTGCTGGCTTCATCCTTAAATATGGGACACCTGATTCACACCTGTTTGTTCCACAAAATTGATGAACTCACTGACTGAATGCCACACTACTATTATTGTGAACACCCCCTTTTCTACTTTTTTTTTTTACTAATAGCCCAATTTCATAGCCTTAAGAGTGTTCATATCATGAATGCTTGGTCTTGTTGGATTTGTGAGAATCTACTGAATCTACTGGTACCTTTGTTTCCCATGTAACAATAAGAATATACTCAAAACCTGGATTCATCTTTTAGTCACATAGCACTACTATTATTCTGAACACTACTGTATCCCGGCATGCCTTAATCCAGCCACTACACCCTGCTATTGAGGTGGGCGCCATTATTGAGGTATTACCTAGATATACATAATTTCAGAGTATCTCACTAGGCGTGCTGACGAAACTGGTAAGAGCAACAAAAAGCACAACCTGTTTATTTGATCCTATACCAACAAAACTGTTTAAGGACCTGTGGTCCAACTGTGCTCGAAATTATTAATCTTTCTCTAACTTTGGGATCTGTTCCTAAATGTTTCAAATCTGCAGTGATTAAACCATTACTTAAGAAACCTAATCTTGACCTTAGTGTATTGAAAAACTATCGGCCGATATCAAATCTATTATTTTGCTCTAAAATTCTGGAAAAAGTGGTATCACGGCAGCTCATAGACTATCTTACTGAGAATAATCTCTTCGAGCCACTGCAGTCTTCTTTTAGAAAATATCATTCCACAGAGATGGCTCTCACTAAAGTGGTGAATGATCTTCTGCTTACAATGGATTCAGACACCACTACGGTTCTGGTGCTGTTAGATCTCAGTGCTGCATTTGATACAGTGGATCATCATATTCTACTTGATAGGCTGGAAAATCATCAGTCGTTCTCACTGTGTTTTGTACAGTAACACTACCTCTAACCTTAGTGACAAAATTTGGGGTTCCACAGGGGTCTGTCTTAGGCCCCCTGCTTTTCTCCCTTTATATAGCACCCCTTGGGCACATATTGCGGTGTTTTGGGATTACCTTTCACTACTATGCTGATGATACTCAGTTATACATGCCGATAACTGCTGATAATCTCGTTCACATAAAATCCTTAGAAGATTGCTTTGCATCAGTGAGAAGTTGGATGTCTAGAAACTTCTTACTTTTAAACTCTGATAAGACTGAAATGATGGTTCTTGGTCCAGTGAGACATCGGCATCAATTTGACCAGTTTAACGCTCAGCCTTGGCTCGTGTGTCATACATCACACTGACAAAGTGAGGAACCTTGGGGTAATTTTTGATCCTACATTGTCCTTTGACCTCCACATTAGAGATATTACTCAGACTGCTTTCTTCCACCTGCGAAATATAGTGAAGATTCGTCCCATCTGTCTATGGCTGATGCTGAGACCCTGATCCATGTGTTCATCTCTTCTAGATTGGACTACTGCAATGTTCTATTTTCTGTTTTACCGCAGTCCAGCATTAGGGCTCTCCAATTGGTTCAAAATGTTGCTGCCAGACTTTTGACATGAAGCAGAAAGTTCGACCACATTACATCCATTTTGGTGTCTCTTCACTGGCTTCCTGTCCCAGTGAGATCAGATTTTAAAGGCCCTATCACACTTTGACAGTTTAGCCTGCGCATGCCAGCCATATTAAAAACTCTGGCGCACGATGTCGTACGTCTAATAAATTAATGCGGCTGTCACACCTTGCAGATTATCCGGTGTATGCTGACAGCCCCGTTTCAACCCAGTGGTTCTGGTCAGTACTGCACCGTGTAGTATGCGCCAGAAAGAGTAATTTAACATTATTTATTTTTATTTTCATTTCATGCTGATGAGTGGACTGGCTGTGGGAAATGCTGCTGTGAATGAATGGAGCGCTGTCTCTTTAAGCACCGGCTGCTTCCTGATCATCCGCTGATCTGGTCATCACAGGCCTGAATATTGAAACACTGGTGATTTAAACTTTTAAAGGACTCACAGGACACTGCAGTGTCTCCGAGCCAAAACCAGCAGGTGCAAGTTTCTTCCACCAGGCAGTCAGGATAATGAGAGAACAAGAGGGCTTCTTAAAGGAGAACCAAGAGGTCTGTGAATACCAGAATTCTAATGTATCAAATACCTTTTTCATGCAATGAAATGCAAAACTCATACAGTGTAATTTCCTGGATTTTTTTTTTTTTTTTTTTTTTTTTTTAGATTCTGTCTCTCACAGTAGAACTGCACATACGCTGAAAATGTCAGCATCCTCCAGAACTTGTAAGTGGGTGAACTTTCACCTTCGCAGGTGTATCAAGTACTTTCTTTCCCCACTGTATGATCAGGTAATAAATTCCATTCCTTCATACCCCTAAATATGATGGTGTTCTTAATGGCATTGGTTCTAGCCGCAGGTAGCGTAGTTTCCCACCACAGCATGTCTGGTTATGTATCTATGATTTTCTGGACTGAAAGAGAAATTCCTAAACAAAATACAAGGTAACTTAGTGACAATAATCTTTATACTAAAAACGATCAGTGGAAATAAATGTCTTTAACTAACAGCCGGTTTAAATTTTTATGCATTGTGATGATATTTGTCCTATAACGGCACTTAAGTGCTATATGAGCAGCCCTATTTTGAATAATCTGTCATTTATTTATCATTTCTTCAGTAACATTTGATCAAACTACTGGGCAATATTCCAGGTGTACTAATACACTCAACAAAAATATAAACGCAACACTTTTGGTTTTGCTCCCATTTTGTATGAGATGAACTCAAAGATCTAAAACTTTTTCCACATACACAATATCACCATTTCCCTCAAATATTGTTCACAAACCAGTCTAAATCTGTGATAGTGAGCACTTCTCCTTTGCTGAGATAATCCATCCCACCTCACAGGTGTGCCATATCAAGATGCTGATTAGACACCATGATTAGTGCACAGGTGTGCCTTAGACTGCCCACAATAAAAGGCCACTCTGAAAGGTGCAGTTTTGTTTTATTGGGGGGGATACCAGTCAGTATCTGGTGTGACCACCATTTGCCTCATGCAGTGCAACACATCTCCTTCACATAGAGTTGATCAGGTTGTCAATTGTGGCCTGTGGAATGTTGGTCCACTCCTCTTCAATGGCTGTGCGAAGTTGCTGGATATTGGCAGGAACTGGTACACGCTGTCGTATACGCCGGTCCAGAGCATCCCAAACATGCTCAATGAGTGACATGTCCGGTGAGTATGCCGGCCATGCAAGAACTGGGACATTTTCAGCTTCCAGGAATTGTGTACAGATCCTTGCAACATGGGGTGATGTTCTTGGATGTATGGCACAACAATGGGCCTCAGGATCTCGTCACAGTATCTCTGTGCATTCAAAATGCCATCAATAAAATGCACCTGTGTTCTTTGTCCATAACAGACGCCTGCCCATACCATAACCCCACCGCCACCATGGGCCACTCGATCCACAACATTGACATCAGAAAACCGCTCACCCACACGACGCCACACACGCTGTCTGCCATCTGCCCTGGACAGTGTGAACCGGGATTCATCCGTGAAGAGAACACCTCTCCAACGTGCCAAACGCCAGCGAATGTGAGCATTTGCCCACTCAAGTCGGTTACGACGACGAACTGGAGTCAGGTCGAGACCCCGATGAGGATGACGAGCATGCAGATGAGCTTCCCTGAGATGGTTTCTGACAGTTTGTGCAGAAATTCTTTGGTTATGCAAACCGATTGTTTCAGCAGCTGTCCGAGTGGCTGGTCTCAGACGATCTTGGAGGTGAACATGCTGGATGTGGAGGTCCTGGGCTGGTGTGGTTACACGTGGTCTGTGGTTGTGAGGCTGGTTGGATGTACTGCCAAATTCTCTGAAACGCCTTTGGAGACGGCTTATTGTAGACAAATAAACATTCAATACACGAGCAACAGCTCTGGTTGACATTCCTGCTGTCAGCATGCCAATTGCACGCTCCCTCAAATCTTGCGACATCTGTGGCATTGTGCTGTGTGATAAAACTGCACCTTTCAGAGTGGCCTTTTATTGTGGGCAGTCTAAGGCACACCTGTGCACTAATCATGGTGTCTAATCAGCATCTTGATATGGCACACCTGTGAGGTGGGATGGATTATCTCAGCAAAGGAGAAGTGCTCACTATCACAGATTTAGACTGGTTTGTGAACAATATTTGAGGGAAATGGTGATATTGTGTATGTGGAAAAAGTTTTAGATCTTTGAGTTCATCTCATACAAAATGGGAGCAAAACCAAAAGTGTTGCGTTTATATTTTTGTTGAGTGTAGTAACGCTTTAATAGCATAATTCAATGTTGTACAACTTCGAAACCTTGCAGGTCTCCTCATAATCAATATACCCCTGCCCATTTTTACAGAAATATTATATTTTTCCATGATAATTTTGAATCTACCGTTAACACCCAGCAGCTTGGTCTCATGCACTTGATTTATTATCATATTTCAATGCATGAGCGTGCTGACGTATAAATGGTTGAATCATCTGCATACATCACAATACTACATGGGTTAAAACAATAAATTTTCATCTGACTGAAATTTTTTCCTGGCAAAAATAAATGCCAGCAATTCCCTAAAATGTGGCGTAGTGGGGGCACACACTCTTTTTTCCTCAATAAATACAATAAACACATTATACAGCATACAAATCTATTCTAAATAGCCTCGAAGCAGAGACAGAAAACTTGAACATAAAAGGTACATAAAAGGGTGGTGGGGGCGGGGTGTAGTCTTGATTGTGGGGGGTCTGGGGTTGCACCCCCAGAACATTTTTTAAAGATCAAGTCAAATTTTGTGTATTCTGGTGAATTTTAACAGGTATGAAGCCCTGTAAAAATTCTTTGTCTTCACAAACTCGTAGCTTAAAGCAGATAACCCGTAAGTTGGAGAGGAAATGGCGTCTCACTAATTTAGAAGATCTTCACTTAGCCTGGAAAAAGAGTTTGTTGCTCTATAAAAAAGCCCTCCGTAAAGCTAGGACATCTTTCTACTCATCACTAATTGAAGAAAATAAGAACAACCTCAGGTTTCTTTTCAGCACTGTAGCCAGGCTGACAAAGAGTCAGAGCTCTATTGAGCTGAGTATTCCATTAACTTTAACTAGTAATGACTTCATGACTTTCTTTGCTAACACAATT
The DNA here is from genome assembly GCF_902500255.1 of Thalassophryne amazonica. Lineage (NCBI taxonomy): Eukaryota > Metazoa > Chordata > Actinopteri > Batrachoidiformes > Batrachoididae > Thalassophryne > Thalassophryne amazonica. The sequence goes on along the minus strand of NW_022986232.1, from coordinate 910,583 downwards.
TTGACTATTAGAGAAAAAATTACTCATAACCATCCCAAAGATGTATCGTTATCTTTGGCTGCTTTCAGTGATGCCGGTATTTGGTTAGACTCTTTCTCTCCGATTGTTCTGTCTGAGTTATTTTCATTAGTTACTTCATCCAAACCATCAACATGTTTATTGGACCCCATTCCTGCCAGGCTGCTTAAGGAAGTCCTACCATTATTTAATGCTTCAATCTTAAATATGATCAACTTATCTTTGTTAGTTGGCTATGTACCACAGGCTTTTAAGGTGGCAGTAATTAAACCATTACTTAAAAAGCCATCACTTGACCCAGCTATTTTAGCTAATTATAGGCCAATCTCCAACCTTCCTTTTCTCTCAAAGATTCTTGAGAGGGTAGTTGTAAAACAGCTAACTGATCACCTGCAGAGGAATGGTCTATTTGAAGAGGTTCAGTCAGGTTTTAGAATTCATCATAGTACAGAAACAGTATTAGTGAAGGTTACAAATGATCTTCTTATGGCTTCGGACAGTGGACTTATCTCTGTGCTTGTTCTGTTAGACCTCAGTGCTGCTTTTGATACTGTTGACCATAAAATTTTATTACAGAGATTAGAGCATGTCATAGGTATTAAAGGCACTGCGCTGCGGTGGTTTGAATCATATTTGTCTAATAGATTACAGTTTGTTCATGTAAATGGGGAATCTTCTTCACAGACTAAAGTTAATTATGGAGTTCCACAAGGTTCTGTGCTAGGACCAATTTTATTCACTTTATACATGCTTCCCTTAGGCAGTATTATTAGACGGTATTGCTTAAATTTTCATTGTTACGCAGATGATACCCAGCTTTATCTATCCATGAAGCCAGAGGACACACACCAATTAGCTAAACTGCAGGATTGTCTTACAGACATAAAGACATGGATGACCTCTAATTTCCTGCTTTTAAACTCAGATAAAACTGAAGTTATTGTACTTGGCCCCACAAATCTTAGAAGCATGGTGTCTAACCAGATCTTTACTCTGGATGGCATTTCCCTGACCTCTAGTAATACTGTGAGAAATCTTGGAGTCATTTTTGATCAGGATATGTCATTCAAAGCGCATATTAAACAAATATGTAGGACTGCCTTTTTGCATTTACGCAATATCTCTAAAATCAGAAAGGTCTTGTCTCAGAGTGATGCTGAAAAACTAATTCATGCATTTATTTCCTCTAGGCTGGACTATTGTAATTCTTTATTATCAGGTTGTCCTAAAAGTTCCCTAAAAAGCCTTCAGTTAATTCAAAATGCTGCAGCTAGAGTACTGACGGGGACTAGCAGGAGAGAGCATATCTCACCCGTGTTGGCCTCTCTTCATTGGCTTCCTGTTAATTCTAGAATAGAATTTAAAATTCTTCTTCTTACTTATAAGGTTTTGAATAATCAGGTCCCATCTTATCTTAGGGACCTCGTAGTACCATATCACCCTAATAGAGCGCTTCGCTCTCAGACTGCAGGCTTACTTGTAGTTCCTAGGGTTTGTAAGAGTAGAATGGGAGGCAGAGCCTTCAGCTTTCAGGCTCCTCTCCTGTGGAACCAGCTCCCAATTCAGATCAGGGAGACAGATACCCTCTCTACTTTTAAGATTAGGCTTAAAACTTTCCTTTTCGCTAAGGCTTATAGTTAGGGCTGGATCGGGTGACCCTGGACTATCCCTTGGTTATGCTGCTTTAGACGTAGACTGTGGGGGGGTTCCCATGATGCACTGTTTCTTTCTCTTTTTGCTCTGTATGCATCACTCCGCATTTAATCATTAGTGATCGATCTCTGCCCCCCTCCACAGCATGTCTTTTTCCTGGTTCTTTCCCTCAGCCCCAACCAGTCTCAGCAGAAGACTGCCCCTCCCTGAGCCTGGTTCTGCTGGAGGTTTCTTCCTGTTAAGAGGGAGTTTTTCCTTCCCACTGTTGCCAAGTGCTTGCTCACAGGGGGTCGTTTTGACCGTTGGGGTTTTTCATAATTATTGTATGGCCTTGCCTTACAATATAAAGCGCCTTGGGGCAACTGTTTGTTGTGATTTGGCGCTATATAAAAAAAAAGTTGATTGATTGATTGAAGTATTTTGATCTGTTCTAATCCGGTAAATGCACCAAATGGGTGCTGTGTCGCTGCTGTACAGTCAATCAAATACAAAATTAGGGCCTAAAGCAACTGACAACATTGTTCTGCAGTGCACAAAGTAACACTGTCACCCGTTTTGAAAACGCATGCACACTGAGAAACTCAAAACTGGTTTATTCACATTTAATCTGTAAAATGGTCTCATTCGTAAAACGAACTAGAGCTGCAACTAACGATTATTTTAGTAAATTGATGAATCTTTTTTATTTCTTGAAGTGAGTTATTATTAAAAGGCCTTTATCACGCAACGTCAACGTTTGAGCTTGTAATAAAGTTACGATGTTATATTCTCGTCAAAAATACCTCGAGTAATGTTTTGTTTTATTTTGCACATACATACATCACCGACACATCACAAAGAGATTTCCATCAGGTTTCACCCGATTATGAGCATTTTTAGATGCCTACAGCAACTACGAGGTCTGTCCAAAAAGTATCCGACCTTTTTATATTTTTCAAAAACCATATGGATTTGAATCACGTATGATTGCATCAGCCAAGCTTGAACCTTCATGTGCATGCGTGAGTTTTTTCACGCCTGTCGGTTGCGTCATTCGCCTGTGAGCAGACTTTGTGTGAGCAGTGGTCCACCCCTCTCATCAGATTTTTATTGTGAATAAGTGTCTGAACAATTTGGAGCTTTGCTGCATCAATTTTTCCAGAAACTGTGAGAGACCTCCAGGTGGACACCATTCGGAAAATTTAGATGGCTTTCAGTGATGATTTTATGGGGATTACACAGATTAAGGAGTGCTCCAGCTGGTTTAAAGACCACCCACAGCGTCTGAGAGCGTGCTGCGCTCCGAGCGCCGATCGACAGGCTGAAACAACCAGATCATTTCCAACTTGAAGGCTTTGTTGATCCGGGACATCGTCTGACTTTCACAAAAAAGGCAGGAGACGTGGACATCAGCACTTTTTCGGCACATTGTACTGTTACAGGAGTTTTTTTTTTCATGAAAAGAGAAGCGGAGGGATGCACCATGGAGCCGCTCATGGCGCGGGACAAAAGCACCTCCGTGTTGGTCTCACAGGACGGCTTTCAGGTGGCTTTCAGACGTCTTCTGGTTGCTTTTCAGTCGTGTGAGTATCCGAGAAATTGAGCATAAGCTGGACATGCTGTTGTGAAAGTGTAGGTACACGGACCCACAACAGGGGGCGCAATGAACGGACAATGGAGAAAGGTGAATAACAAGTTTTACTGTTGTGAAAAGAGCACAACCAATACAACAATTAATAATTTGGAGTTGAAGCCGAAATCTGCTGGTGTCGTGTGGGCAGGCTCGAAGGTAGGAGGCGTCCGTCCTAGTCGAACCGGAACCACCCAGATTTCCTCTGCCACCGAACCCCAGAAGTACTGGAACCGCCAAGTCCCGAATTCCCAGGTGGCCACTGCCTCCGCTCGTCGGATCCGGTACTGCTGGCGGGAAAGAGCACAAACACACAGGTATGGGTGCGACAGCACCCAGTAGACAGAGAGGGGAGAAGCCGCCTCCACCTCTTGTTACAATGAAGCAGGAAAGGTGAGTACTTATCCAAGCAAGTAGCTTTCTGTAGTCAGCTGTCCTGAAAAGGTTTACCAAGGTTTATCAGAGTCTTCAATATGAGCTTGCAGAGAAGGTTACCTTAATCTCAAGGCGATATCTCGGCACTGAGGTGGAGACGCTGTCCTGCTGATATACCTCCGTCCTGAGTGCAGTCAGCTGTGTCCAGTAATGGGTGACAGCTGTCACCCTGGCAGCCTTCGTCGGCGGCAGCGCCCTCTGGTGCCTGGAGCCCGCACTCCAGGCAGGGCGCCCTCTGGTGGTGGTGGGCCAGCAGTACCTCCTCTTCAGCGGCCCACACAACAGGACCCCCCCCTCAACGGGCGCCTCCTGGCGCACGACCGGGCTTGTCCGGATGGCGTCGGTAGAAGTCGGCCAGGAGGGCCGGGTCCAGGATGAAGCCCTTCTTCACCCAGGAGCGCTCCTCGGGGCCGTACCCCTCCCAGTCCACCAGGTACTGAAAACCCCGGCCCATTCGACGGACATCGAGGAGCCGGCGCACGGTCCAAGCCGGTTCCCCGTCGATGATCCGGGCAGGAGGTGGTGCCGGACCCGGGGTGCAGAGGGGTGAGGTGTGATGGGGTTTTATCCGGGAGACGTGAAACACTGGGTGAATCCGCAGTGAGGCCGGAAGCTGAAGCCTCACTGCGGCGGGATTGATGACTTTGAGGACCTTGAAGGGACCGATGTATCGTTCTTGGAGCTTGGGGGAGTCCACTTGAAGGGGAATGTCCTTGGTGGACAACCACACTTCCTGCCCAGGACGATACGTGGGAGCCGGGGCCCGCCGCCGGTCTGCATGTTTCTTCGCCCTCGTCCGGGCCTTCAACAAAGCAGAGCGGGCAGCACGCCACACCCGACGGCACTTCCGTAGGTGGGCCTGGACCGAGGGCACACCGACCTCTCCCTCGACCACCGGAAACAAGGGGGGCTGATACCCCAAGCACACCTCAAACGGGGAGAGGCCGGTGGCTGATGACACTTGGCTGTTGTGGGCGTACTCGATCCAGGCCAGGTGGGTACTCCAGGCCGTCGGGTGCGCGGCTGTCACACAGCGTAGTGTCTGCTCCAATTCTTGGTTGGCCCGCTCTGCTTGCCCGTTGGTCTGGGGGTGGTACCCGGACGAAAGGCTGACCGAGGCCCCCAGTTCCCGGCAGAAGCTCCTCCAGACATGTGAGGTGAACTGGGGACCGCGATCGGAGACGATGTCTGATGGTATGCCATGCAGACGGACGACGTGGTGGACCAGGAGGTCCGCTGTCTCCTGGGCCGTAGGGAGCTTCGGGAGGGCCACGAAGTGGGCCGCCTTGGAGAAACGGTCCACTATCGTGAAGACGACGGTGTTTCCCTGGGACGGCGGGAGACCCGTGACGAAGTCCAGGCCGATGTGGGACCAGGGGCGATGAGGCACGGGCAGTGGCTGTAGCTGCCCTGAGGTCTTCTGGTGATTGGCCTTGCCCCTGGCGCAGGTGGTACAAGCCTGGACGTAGTCCCGGACGTCGGTCTCCAGGGATGCCCACCAGAAGCGTTGCCGGACGACTGCCACGGTCCTTCGCACCCCTGGGTGACAGGAGAGCTTGGAACCGTGACAGAAGTCTAGGACTGCGGCCCTGGCCTCTGGTGGGACGTATAGTTTGTTCTTTGGTCCGTTTCCGGGGTCCGGGACACGGGTCAGGGCCTCCCGGACGGTCTTCTCCACGTCCCAGGTGAGGGCGGCCACGATAGCGGACTCCGGGATGATGGGATCCGGGGGATCCGACGGTTCCGTTTTGACCTCATCTTCGTGCACCCGGGACAATGCATCCGATCTCTGGTTCTTGGTCCCGGGGCGGTAGGTAATCCGGAAGTCAAAACGGCCAAAGAACAATGACCAGCGGGCTTGCCTGGGGTTCAGACGCTTAGCGGTCCTGATGTACTCCAGGTTCCGATGGTCAGTGAAAACCGTGAATGGCACGGCTGTTCCCTCCAACAGATGTCTCCACTCTTCGAGGGCCTCTTTCACAGCAAGGAGTTCCCGATTGCCGACGTCATAGTTCCGTTCAGCGGGGGTCAACCTGCGGGAAAAATAGGCACACGGGTGAAGGACCTTATCGGTCTTCCCGCTCTGGGAGAGCACCGCTCCTATCCCTGAGTCCGAGGCATCCACTTCAACCACTAACTGGCGGCTAGGATCGGGCTGCACCAAAACTGGTGCAGACGAGAAGCGCCGTTTCAACTCCTTGAACGCGGCCTCGCACCGGTCCGACCAGGTGAAGGGAACTTTTGGAGAGGTCAGGGCTGTCAGGGGGCTAACTACCTGACTGTAGCCCTTGATGAACCTCCTGTAGAAATTAGCAAAGCCGAGGAACTGTTGCAGCTTCCTACGGCTTGTGGGTTGGGGCCAGTCTCTCACCGCCGCAACCTTGGCCGGGTCCGGGGCGACGGAGTTAGAGGAGATGATAAACCCCAGGAAGGACAAAGAAGTGCGGTGGAACTCACACTTCTCGCCCTTCACAAACAGACGGTTCTCCAACAACCGCTGTAGGACCTGACGTACATGCTTGACATGGGTCTCAGGATCCGGAGAAAAGATGAGTATATCGTCTAGATATACGAAGACGAACCGGTGCAGGAAGTCCCGCAAGACATCGTTTACCAACGCTTGGAAGGTCGCGGGAGCATTAGTGAGATCGAACGGCATGACCAGGTACTCAAAATGACCTAAGGGGGTGTTAAATGCCGTCTTCCATTCGTCTCCCTTCCGAATCCGAACCAAATGGTACGCGTTCCTTAGATCCAGCTTGGTGAAGATTCTGGCTCCATGCAAGGGGGTGAACACTGAATCCAACAAGGGCAACGGGTATCGGTTGCGAACCGTGATCTCATTCAACCCCCTGTAATCAATGCATGGACGAAGTCCGCCATCTTTTTTACCCACAAAAAAGAAACCAGCGCCCATCGGTGAGGTGGAATTCCGGATCAACCCGGCGGCTAATGAGTCCCGGATGTAGGTCTCCATTGACTCACGCTCCGGCCGTGAGAGGTTGTACAGCCTACTGGACGGGAACTCACTGCCTGGAACCAAATCAATGGCACAATCGTACGGGCGGTGGGGAGGAAGCGTGAGAGCCAGATCCTTGCTGAACACGTCCGCAAGGTCATGGTACTCCGCTGGCACCGCCTTCAGATTGGGCGGGACTCGGACCTCCTCCTTAGCTTGGGAGCCGGGAGGAACCGAGGAACCGAGACACTCCCGATGGCAGGTTTCGCTCCACTGAACCACCACCCCGGACGGCCAATCAATCCGGGGATTGTGCTTAAGCATCCATGGAAATCCTAAAACCACACGGGAGGTGGCCTGAGTCACGAAGAACTCGATCACCTCCCGGTGGTTGCCTGACACCACCAGAGTTACTGGAGGAGTCTTGTGTGTGATTGGTGGGAGTAGGGAGCCATCTAGTGCTCGAACCTGCACAGGCGAGGTAAGAGCCACCAGAGGGAGCCCTATCTCCCTGGCCCATCTACTGTCTAGCAGATTCCCCTCAGAGCCCGTGTCCACCAGTGCTGGGGCCTTCAGGGTTGAATCCTCAAACAGGATCGTGACTGGGAGTCGTGTAGCAATGTGGGTATGTCCCACGTGAATGTTTTGGCCCACCCCTGGCCCAGTCTCTAAGGGCGGGCGTTTGGCGTTTGACCGCTCGGGGCAGTCTCTCACATGGTGCTCTATTGAACCACAAACAAGACACGCTCCGTGGGTCCATCTCCTTTGTGCATCTGGTGCCCTAAATGTTGCCCTACTCGTGTCCCTAGCTGCGTCAGTAGGGGGAGCTGTGACCCCACGGAGCGCAGGAACAGAGGAGCGTGGGGAGGGCGGAGCTCGATCGGACCCGGAAGGGAGAGGGACGACGCGTGCCTGACCACGCCCTTCGCCTCGTTCCCGGCGGCGTTCTTCTAACCGGTTGTCAAGCCGTATGACCAGATCAATGAGCCCATCTAAATCCCGCGGTTCGTCTTTAGCCACCAGGTGCTCTTTTAGGACCAGAGACAATCCATTTACAAAGGCAGCGCGGAGGGCAGTGCTATTCCAGCCGGATCTCGCTGCCGCGATGCGGAAGGCGACTGCATAGGCAGCTGCGCTCCGACGTCCCTGTCGTATGGACAGTAATGCGGTTGAAGCGGACTCTCCTCTGTTGGGATGATCGAACACCGTTCTGAGCTCCCGTACAAACCCGGCGTATGACTGAAGGAGCCGTGAGTTCTGCTCCCAGAGCGCTGTAGCCCAAGCGCGTGCCTCCCCGCGAAGCAGATTTATCACATAAGCTACCCTGCTAGCATCAGCTGCGTACATCACGGGACGCTGAGCGAAGACGAGCGAACATTGCATAAGGAAGTCCGCGCACGTCTCCACACAGCCGTCGTACGGTTCTGGAGGGCTTATGTATGCTTCTGGGGACGGAGAAAGGGACCGTTGAACGACCAGTGGAACGTTACTTTCACGCGCAGGGTCCTCGGGAGGGAGAGCCGCAGCGGCGCCCGGAGGGCGCGCCTCCACTTGTGCGGCGAGAGCCTCTACCCTGCGGTTTAGGAGAACGTGTTGCTCGGTCATTAAATCGATCCGAGAGGTGAAAGCGGTGAGGATCCGCTGCAACTCACCGATTACCCCTCCCGAAGCCTCCGCCGCGCCTTGGTCTTCCATTGGCCGTTCAACAGCCGGTTGACGCCCCTCGGGGTCCATGACGCTGGCCGAGATATCCTGTTGTGAAAGTGTAGGTACACGGACCCACAACAGGGGGCGCAATGAACGGACAATGGAGAAAGGTGAATAACAAGTTTTACTGTTGTGAAAAGAGCACAACCAATACAACAATTAATAATTTGGAGTTGAAGCCGAAATCTGCTGGTGTCGTGTGGGCAGGCTCGAAGGTAGGAGGCGTCCGTCCTAGTCGAACCGGAACCACCCAGATTTCCTCTGCCACCGAACCCCAGAAGTACTGGAACCGCCAAGTCCCGAATTCCCAGGTGGCCACTGCCTCCGCTCGTCGGATCCGGTACTGCTGGCGGGAAAGAGCACAAACACACAGGTATGGGTGCGACAGCACCCAGTAGACAGAGAGGGGAGAAGCCGCCTCCACCTCTTGTTACAATGAAGCAGGAAAGGTGAGTACTTATCCAAGCAAGTAGCTTTCTGTAGTCAGCTGTCCTGAAAAGGTTTACCAAGGTTTATCAGAGTCTTCAATATGAGCTTGCAGAGAAGGTTACCTTAATCTCAAGGCGATATCTCGGCACTGAGGTGGAGACGCTGTCCTGCTGATATACCTCCGTCCTGAGTGCAGTCAGCTGTGTCCAGTAATGGGTGACAGCTGTCACCCTGGCAGCCTTCGTCGGCGGCAGCGCCCTCTGGTGCCTGGAGCCCGCACTCCAGGCAGGGCGCCCTCTGGTGGTGGTGGGCCAGCAGTACCTCCTCTTCAGCGGCCCACACAACACATGCCCCAACATGTCCTGTGAGGCTTCATCACGGCGTTGCTTTGTGCCATGCTGCTCCACCACGATGCGCGGAATTCCTCCTCCTCCTTAATTAAAAAAAACTCATGCATGTGGACGAAGATTCAAGCTTGGCTGATGCAATCACACGTGATTCAAATCCATGTGGTTTTTGCAAAAAATAAAAAGGTCCGATACTTTTTGGACAGACCTCGTATCTCAATCACTGACAACATATTACAGCAAGAGTCCACAAAAGCATTTTAAAGGCCTGACTAAAGTGTAATATGTGATCTTTAATAAGTTATTTTCATGAAAAAAGACACATATATGCAGTTTACTGCATTTTATTTTTTTATCTTGTGTAAAAACACAGCTTAGATGTGGTTTGACCGAAACAAATTGTCATTAAACTTAAATAAAACAGTTGTATATAATTCTCGATTTACATTACTTAGTCCACATTTTATTTTATTTTACCTTATGTTTATATTAGTTGTGTATATACTCTGAATAATTTACCGTTAAATTTCACGATCTTTCATTTGGCTAAAAATTACTCGCACCATGGAAAGCACCTTTTTGTAGTTGCACTCAAATCTCGTAATGGAAATTACAATGACAATAAAGGTGATTCTGATTCTTCTGATTATTATTAATATATATAATAAAAAATAAAAAAATTACAATTCGTAACACATTTGACTCTTATGACAACACTAAGCCATGAAACATGTACACAAACTGTACTGAGATGCGAACAGCTTAATGCTAATTTTACATTGAAAACCGAAAAAAATGAAAATTGCAAAAGTTATACCACTGTACAAAAATGACAAACATATTTTTACCAATTATAGACCAATTTCTTTACTCCCACAGTTTTCAAAAATCCTAGAAAAATTGTTTGACTCTCGTTTGGAAAAATTCATAGAAAAATATCAGTTAATAAACAAACGTCAATATGGCTTTAGAAAGAAAAGAACCACTTCAATGGCTATTATTGAGGCAATAGAAGAAATCACTAATGCATTGGACAGAAAAAGATATGCTGCTCGAACATTCACTGATCTTAAAAAAGCATTTGATACAATTAACCATTCAATTTTAATCAACAAATTAGAGAATTATGGTATCAGAGGAGTCGCAGGAAATTGGATAAAAAGTTATCTTACAGATAGGGTCCAATACGTGAAAATGGGAAATTACAAATCCGAATGTCTTGGCGTTGCTTGTGGTGTCCCCCATGGGGCAGTGTTGGGTCCCAAATTGTTTAATATATACATTAATGACATTTGTAATGCATCTAGATCACTGAAACTAATATTTGCTGATGATACAAATATTCTACAGTAGTGACAATTATAATGAACTTATAAATACTGTAAATGACGAACTAAGTAAAATAAAAAAATGGATGGACAGTAACAAATTATTAAATTTAAATAAAACAAAAGCAATGATATTTGGTAATTATAAGGTTAAATCTAAATTACAAATACGTATAGACAGTGTCCAAATTGAAAACTCAGCTGAAAACAAATTTTTAGGAGTAATAATAGACAGTAAATTAACATGGAAAGCCCACATCAGACACATAAAAATGAAAATTTCAAAAAGCCTCTCTATTATGAATAAGGTAAAGCAATTTCTTGATCATAATGCACTCCGTACATTATACTGTTCTTTAGTTCTCCCATACTTAAAATATTGTGTCGAAGTTTGGGGTAACAATTATCGATGTTCAATACAACCATTATTTATATTACAAAAACGAGCAATAAGGATCATACATAAAGCTGGATTTTTAGAACTTAGCAATAATCTTTTTATGCAATCAAAATTACTTAAATTTCATGATCTTGTAAAATATTCTACATTACACATTCTATTCAAGGTCTTTAATAAGTCACTGCCAAGTAACATTCAAAAGTTCTTCTCAGTCAAAGAGTGTGCTCATAATCTTAGAGGTTTTGCTAAATTCACATTATTAAAAGTTAGAACCACCCGAAATTTTTTTGTGTGTCTGTATGTGGAGCAAAGTTATGGAATGGTTTGGACATCAAACTCAAGCAGTGCCAAAATATTAATGAATTCAAGTCACATTATAAACAGAGGGTCTGGGATTGGTACAGAATGATTGAGACTCAACAGTAAAAGCCATTTTACATTCATGGCTCATGGCTCTGTATCACAATTGTTGGTTTGTGCATTATATGTTTGTTTCCTTCATATGTTTGGTTCTTTATCGTAATTGGTATTGTTGCTCTCTTATCATTGTTGGTATGTCTTTTATATGTTTGTTTCCTTACCGTAACTGGTATCATTGATCTCTTACCATTGTTGGTATGTGCTTCGTTGCTTGTTTATCATATTGGTATTGTTTTCTTGCCGCTGTTGGTATCTATGGTGGGAAATTACAAGTATTTAAACATATTATTTTCTTAATTTTCTATCTAATTGACGGGAAGCAGCTATGTACTTTATGTTAAATTTGAATAAAGGGGTGGGATTAAATAAATTTTCTTCCTCCCACTTCTTTTTGAGCAGATAATGACCTGAGTTAATAGTAAATTTAATTTGTTTAATTTATTGTTAAATTGTTTTTCTGTTTTTTCTGTTTTCTGTATTTCTTATCCTCTGCTCAAATAAAATAGATGATGAAAACGCCATAGACATGCTAACGCGTTAGCATCGGTCCCGTTTTTAAGCTATAAAATACATCTATCAACTGTTTTAGAAGACCATAACAGGTCGGTATAATATAAAATGTAAATATTACTCACAGATATATGCTCTTTAGGGTTTTAGCGGGGCAAAAATTAAGATAAAGTGACAAACCATCGAAGCAGAGTCGGGTCATTGCTTCATTGGTTCAAAGCCACGCCTCGCTCTACTTAGGGAGTGTCTGCCAATGTTCCCACGAAGACAGAGAGGAGAAGGACCGTGGCTCATAGCAAGCAGTAAACAGAGCGGAGAGGAGTGAAAATTCACACAGTCCCTTTCTCCTCAGTCCACGCTGACACTGCGGCTGCTTTCATTAGCGCAGAATGGGATGTTGCTTTGACAGTGAGACTATCATATTTCGGCCCCAAAACACGCATGACACCATGTGCGCACGCGTATGTGCGGTTACATTTTCCAAATGATGGAAATCCGTCGTGGTGACGGAGAACTTTAACACATGCAATACTAGCTTTATGTAAAATATGTGGTACAACCCCAGTTCAAATGAAGTTGGGACATTGTGTAAAATGTAAATAAAAACAGAATCCAGTGATTTTCAAATCCTCTTCAACCTATATTCAATTGAATACACCACAAAGACAAGATATTTAATGTTCAAACTGATAAACTTTATTGTTTCTGTGCAAATATTTGCTCATTTTGAAATGGATGCCTGCAACATGTTTCTAAAAAGCTGGGACAGTGGTATGTTTCCCACTGTGTTACATCACCTTTCCTTCTAACAACACTCAATAAGCGTTTGGGAACTGAGGACACTAATTGTTGAAGCTTTGTGGGTGGAATTCTTTCCCATTCTTGCTTGATGTACGACTTCAGTTGTTCAACAGTCCGGGGTCTCCGTTGTCGTATTTTGCGCTTCATAAAGCGCCACACATTTTCAATGGGTGACAGGTCTGGACTGCAGGCAGGCCAGTCTAGTACCCGCACTCTTTTACTATGAAGCCATGCTGTTGGAACACGTGCAGAATGTGGCTTGGCATTGTTTTGATGAAATAAGCATGGACGTCCCTGAAAAAGACGTTGCTTGGATGGCAGCATGTGTTGCTCCAAAACCTGGATGGACCTTTCAGCATTAATGGTGCCATCACAGATGTGTAAGTTGCCCATGCCATGGGCACTAACACACCCCCATACCATCACAGATGTGTAAGCTGTCCATGCCATGGGCACTAACACACCCCCATACCATCACAGATGTGTAAGCTGTCCATGCCATGGGCACTAACACACCCCCATACCATCACAGATGTGTAAGTTGCCCATGCCATGGGCACTAACACACCCCCATACCATCACAGATGCTGGCTTTTGAACTTTACGCTGGTAACAATCTGGATGGTCTTTTTCCTCTTTTGTCCGGAGGACACGACGTCCATGATTTCTAAAAACAATTTGAAATGTGAACTCATCAGACCACAGCACACTTTACCACTTTGTGTTTGTCCATTTCAAATGAGCTCGGGTCCAGAGAAGGCAGCGGTGTTTCAGGATGTTGTTGATGTTTGGCTTTCACGTTGCATGGTAGAGTTTTAACTTGCACTTGTAGATGTAGCGACGAACTGTGTTAACTGACAATGGTTTCTGAAGTGTTCCTGGGCCCACGCGGTACGATCCTTTACACAATGTCAGTTTTTAATGCAGTGCTGCCTGAGGGATCAAAGGTCACGGCATTCAATGCTGCTTACGTGTAGAAAGTTCTCGTCTGTTCTGATTATATTATTGACTGTAGATGATGGAATCTCTAAATCCATTGCAATTGAACATTGATAAACATTGTTCTTAAACTGCTGGACTATTTTTTCACACAGTTGTTCCCTAAGTGGTGATCCTCACCCCATCTTTGCTTGTCAACAGCTGAGACTTTTGGGGATGCTCCTTTTATACCCAGTCGTGACACTCACAATTAGTGTCCTCAGTTCTCAAATGCTTGAGTGTTGTTAGAAGGAAAGATGATGTAACACAGTGGTAAACATACCACTGTCCCATTTCAAATGAGCAAATATTTGCACAAAAACAAAGTTTATCAGTTTGAACATTAAATATCTTGTCTTTGTGGTGTATTCAATTGAATATAGGTTGAAGAGGATTTGCAAATCATTGTATTCCGTTTTTATTTACATTTTACACAACGTCCCAACTTCATTGAATTAGGGTTGTAAATTCCATTCTTTCATACCCCTAAATATTGCCAGGATTCACCAGGCGATTCAGGGATACCTTTAGTGACAATGTTATTTTGCATAGATTGACCTTCTAGGTAATCCAACTTGTCAAGAATTAGAGCAGGAGCCCACAGGGGTCAGCCTAGCTGGAAACGTAATAAAATTTGTTTTGCCCAGCAAGGATCTACGTACTTGGACAAACAAAGAAACGGCGGTCTGCTGGTCCCCTGCTGGTGGGTGTGGTCCTCAGGGGCAGGATAATACATGGAAAATTTGAGCTAGCTTAGCTCTTATAAGTAACAAAGAAAAGCAAGTCAAAATGTAATATGCATGATGAAGTGTATTAGAAATGACTAATGAAAGACGTTTTTGGTGGTGGGGTACCCCTGCCAGACCTAAAAAAAAGGGCACCAAAAATCATGCTAGATAAGCTCGTTGGGGTAACAACTTGAAACCAACTTCAAATATATCAGTAAGGCCTAGTTTATCAGAAATAAGCAGTGACGGCAAATTCAGTGGTGGGGGGTCCGAGCCAGACACCCTCAAAATACCATGCCAGTAACTTTTTTTCATGAAATACCTGGTCAGTATGGATAAATCTAAACCTTTTTCTTTGCTTCAGCCCAACAATAGACATATCAACACATAACCCATCCAGTTAATCTCGCATGACCAATGCCAGAGGATACTTTCAAGCCAGGGTCAATAGGCTTAGATAAATCACAAACATGTATACAACTGAATCTGTCTGGAATTTCCTCATTACTTCAAAGCCCTAATTTAAGAAGCCAGATATTGAAGCTCTCTAAATCAAGAACACCAAATCCAGCTATCGTTCAGAATCTGAAGGAGTCTGCCCCAAACATTCCAGCACAGTGAGACCTGTTTTTTTTTTTTTTTTTTTTTCAAGGAGTCTTCTAGGTGCCCTAACACCAAACTTCCGTGGGGTGCATAAGGATGGTATTGACCGTAAAGTGACTTTTGACCCTGACTGGGGATGTTGTCGGGCAGTGGAAGGAGTACTTCGAGGATCTCCTCAATCCCATTGTCACGTCTTCCGAAGAGGAAGCAGAGACTGGGGACTCAGAGGCAGACTCATCCATTACCCAGGCCAAAGTAACCGAGGTGGTTAGAAAGCTCCTCGGTGGCAAGGCTCCTGGGGTGGATGAAATCCGTCCTGAGTACCTTAAGTCTCTGGATGTTGTGGGACTGTCTTGGCTGACACGCCTCTGCAACATCGCGTGGCGATCGGGGACAGTGCCTCTGGATTGGCAGACCGGGGTGGCGGTCCCTCTGTTTAAGAAGGTGGACCGGAGGGTGTGTTCCAACTATAGGGGGATCACACTCCTCAGCCTCCCCAGTAAGGTCTATTCCAGAGTACTGGAGAGGAGAATTCGAACGATGGTCGAACCTCGGATTCAGGAGGAGCAGTGTGGTTTTCGTCCTGGTCGCGGCACACTGGACCAGCTCTACACACTCCATCGGGTGCTTGAGGGTTCATGGGAGTTCGCCCAACCAGTCCACGTGTTTTGTGGATCTGGAGAAGGCGTTCGACCGTGTCCTTCGGGGCATCCTGTGGGGAGTGCTCCGGGAGTACGGGGTCTGGGGTCCTTTGCTAAGGGCTATCCGGTCCCTGTACGACGGCAGCAGGAGCTTGGTTCGTATTGCTGGTAGTAAGTCAAACCTGTTTCCAGTGCATGTTGGCCTCTGCCAGGGCTGCCCTTTGTCACCGGTTCTCTTCATTATTTTTATGGACAGAATTTCTAGGCGCAGCCAGGGTGTAGAGGGGGTCTGGTTTGGGAACCACAGAATCTCGTCGCTGCTGTTTGCGGACGATGTGGTTCTGTTGGCTTCGTCAAATCAGGACCTTCAGCGTGCACTGGGGCGGTTTGCAGCCGAGTGTGAAGCGTCCGGGATGAAAATCAGCACCTCCAAATCCGAGGCCATGGTTCTCTGCAGTGATGCGGTCGCTGTATCGGACCGTCGTGGTGAAGAGAGAGCTGAGTAGGGGTGCAAAGCTCTCGATTTACCGATCGATCTACGTTCCGATCCTCACCTATGGTCATGAGATTTGGCTCATGACCGAAAGAACGAGATCGCGAGTACAAGCGGCCGAGATGAGTTTCCTCCGCAGGGTGGCTGGGCGCTCCCTTAGAGATAGGGTGAGGAGCTCGGTCACTCGGGATTAGCTCGGAGTCGAGCCGCTGCTCCTCCACGTTGAAAGGATTCAGTTGAGGTGGCTCGGGCATCTTTTCCGGATGCCCCCTGGATGCCTCGCTGGAGAGGTGTTCCGGGCACGTCCCATTGGGAGGAGGCCCCAGGGAAGACCCAGGACACGCTGGAAGGACATCTCTCGCCTGGCTTGGGAACGCCTTGGGGTTCCCCTCGGAGGATCTGGGGGAGGTGTGTGTGGATCGGGAGGTCTGGGCGGCTTTGCTTGAGCTGCTGCCCCCGCGACCCGACTCTGGTTAAAGTGGAAGAAAATGGATGGATGGATGACTTTGATGGCATCCGAAGCCATTTTTAATGTCACTAGAGCAACAGTCAAACCATGGAAGCACACTGCTTTGGGATCAGGGGTAGCTTCACTTACTGGATCCAAGCTTATGCTGCAAATTTTGAACAGGTCAGGTCACAGTATAAGTTACAGTGAGGCGAAGGGTTTAGAGACAGAATATGCTTATTCCATGGAGTCGTGCGATCGCCATGCACCAGATGGTATAAAGTTGAATCCAGGCCTTGCAACAGCATCTGTGTGGGATAACAATGACGCCAATGTGGAAACTTTAGACAGAAAGGCAACCCTTCACACAACTGTCGGTCACACATACCAGAATGTTTTGCCAGACACGACGGGCCCAACTACAAACCCAAATGGCATTCGAGAGGGAAGGAATGGACGACAATTTGTAGAGGCTCCACGTGACATTGCACCATTCAGACAACCTCTGAAGAAAGCAACGTTTGTATGCAGCAGTGATGTAACCATGATGATGTAACATTGATGAGACAAAAATCCAAATTGTTGATAATGCTTGGTAACTTTCATCTAGAACTTGCATCTTCGGAGCAGTTGGTAATTTCATTTCAGAAAGCGGGACAGAATATATCTTGACAGAGGCAGACATACTGGCGAAGGGATCAACGCTTGGCTTCATAAAAGGGACGTTCTACAATAAGTGCAGTCGTATCCACAAACTTCTCACAAATGTTCTTAAGCAGATGATGTACCAGCGATTTCTCTTAGAAGTGCCAGCCGAGGAGTATGAGGGATTGCAGGAAGTGATGAAGAATGTCCCCACCAATCCTGCTGAGATGGAAGAAGGACACCTTGAAAATCATCATCTTGGAACATTTGAGAAAGTTCGAGGACTTGTTTCTGGAGGTGAGCAACAGCGCAATTTTGTGGAATATACATGTTCCTCATCAATCACATCCACAGGGGAGCTGCAAATGCATGATGTGGATGGCTACATTAGTGTCTTTCCAGCAGTGTTAGATGTGTTCTTTCTCCTACGCTGTCCAAATTATGCCAGATGGGGGACACTTCATTCAAAGATTGTTGACTGTGGACCCAGCCTCGTGAGACGTTCTTCACAAAGGAGCTTTTTCTGTCCGGAGAACCTCAAAGAATTACAGCAGATGTGCAGTTGATCTCTCTCTCAAGCAAGCCATCAATAGGGATTCCGCATCAAGTATGAGGGGCGTTGTTTCTTTCCGGAACTCTGGAAAACTGCATTGCGACGCAGGTCAATCACAATGACACAAAGAGCTTTGGCTGTGACTGAACTTCAAGCACTCACCTGACATGAAATTAGTGAAGAGGCAACTGCGCAATGCCCAGCCTTCACGCATCAAAAAGGACAATGACCAAATAAAATCCCTCAGTGAGAAGATTGATGAGTCTTGTAATAAGCTTACAAGACGATAAGCTTAGTTAATGTTGTGACTGGGTATGCAGCATCCAAGACCACTGAGGTCTACCTGCTGACGACTCTCCAATAGGGATCGGATGCCAGGGTAAAATTCAAAGAGTAGAAAAGTAACAATGGATGTTTTCTCCAGCCAGTCAAAAGGACCAAGGTACAGAACTTCGCTGCTGAAAATGTCAAGAGGAAGGTCAAAGTACCAGCTCTGCAGAAAGACATAACCAATGCTGAAAGCCTGCAAGATGCTTTCATCCGTCTGACAGTGGCAGTCGAAGAGGAAACAGCCTTTGACCTTTGCAATGTCCTTTCCTTCCCAATCATCTTGTATCCCCTGTCAATTCCACACTATGATGGGTCGCGTGTGAAGACAGACAAGGCAGCGCTGCTCAACAAGCTGGAGTTGAGTCCATGCAGATGGTTCTGTTTACTTTCCACAGGAGTATGCACAGATCTTTGATGGTGGACTGCTGGAATATGTTGCAACTATATGGAGCCAGGCTTAGTAAAGGGTTACTGCAAAACACACTTTCTCATGGAACGCGATGGGCTTTTAATCACGTAAATAACTCACTCCAGTCCTACATGCGAGGGGTTTAATGGAAATACTTTGTGATCAGACGGGACATTTTATCTGATGTGCGTGAAAAATCTGCTGTACAAAATTTGTTATATACGGTGTTTATTCCATGGAAAACAACACAAAAACTTTGGGACTTTGTCCGCTGACTGTGAATATCTGGTTTATACGATGACGGTTTAGGTGAGTTTTACTTGACATGGGACTGAACAATAAATTTACCTCTCAAAGCTTTGATGATGAAGTTGCTTCCATCCCACACGCTGCCTTTATTTCGGACCCCCCACCACTGAAAATGTCTGTCACTGCTCATTTCTGTTAAAGTGGGCCCTACTGATAAATTTGAAGTTGGTTTCAAGTTGTTACCCCAACGAGCTGATCTAGCTCAGCTGTAGGGGGTGGTACTTTTGGGTGTCTGGCTCGGACCCCCCCACCACTGAAAATGTCTGTCACTGCCAGTGCTTAATTTGTTAAGTGGGAGGTCCTGGAGCGCAGAGGATGAGTGGCTTCAGTGCGGAAAAAAAAAAAGAAGGGGGGGGGGGGTGCTTGTGAACAACGCTGTGCGCCACACCGAAAATAAACTGGGCGTGTATTGTAGGCCTAATAACACTAGTCACACCAAATCCGGATAGAGTACAAATTCCTATGTTTAATGCTGTATTTAGTCAACAAAGCAAGACAATATAACTAAAGCCAGTGAATGACTGGGATGTAACCGGATAAAATAGTAAACACAAATATACACCAAGTCTTTGAAAAATAGATATCTCCATGGCATGAAAACAAACATTCAAAGACTTGCACACTGCAAACATGACGTGGCCACGTTAAATTTAACAATGAAAACACATAGGCTCAGCAAAATACCAGCACAGCAGAGAATAATAAAGTTCATCTTACTTACACATATCTCAGTTGTTCAAAACAGCCCATACAGCATCCATAGACCCAGTGGCCTCTCTTTCCCTGCATCTCTCTCTCTCTACTCCTCTGGTCCCGTGCAGTTCTGTGTCCTTGGATAATCCATGACTTCACGTACGGAATGGGATTGAAGGCAAAGAAAGAGTAATGAGGAGATGGTAGATGGGAGAAGAGATGCTCTATTTGCGGTACAAATTAAGTTCATCTACAAAAAACCCCGCTCACACTCTGCAGTTGAGATAGAGATAGTGTTTGTCGCGGCCACCGCAAGCTTAGCTTGTTTGGGATCCGGCTGTCTGGATGGTTTGAAAAACTTCAGCAAACTTTCTTGCTTTTTTTTTGCATTTTCCCCCTGTGCTAGTGAAAAACATACACGTAGGCTACGCACGCTACATGGTCAAATGCCCTCTAGAACGGAAGTGTGCACCCTCCTTTTCCGTAATATAGATATTTCGTGGATCTCGTTTCATGAGAGAAATCACCAAGAAGACATATCAAAATCAGACACTGACACTAAACAAACTTTCATTTATTTGTTTTATTTTTTAATTTTTTTATATTTTGTTAGTCAAGAGGTGGCGGATCACCGGATCCAGTATAAATAGCTGGCGGAGCCAACGTCAGAGGTTCCTGAGGCTCCGGCTTGCTCCCCCTCAAATTAAGCCCTGGTCACTGCTCATTTCTGTTAAAGTAGGGCCTACTGATAAATTTGAAGTTGTTTCAAGTTGTTACCCCAACGAGCTGATCTAGCATAATTTTTGGTGCCCCCCCCCTTTTTTTTTCTTTTTTTTTTTTTAGGTCTGGCAGGGGTACCCCACCACCAAAAACGTCTGTCATTGGTCATTTCTAATACACTTTATCATGCTTATTACATTTTGAGTTGCTTTTCTTTGTTACTTATAAGAGCTAAGCTAGCTCAAATTTTCCATGTATTATCCTGCCCCTGAGGACCACACCCACCAGCAGGGGACCAGCAGACCTCCGTTTCTTTCTTTGTCCAAGTACATAGATCCTTGCTGGGCACAACAAATTTTGTTACCTTTCCAGCTCGGCTGACCTCTGTGGGCTCCCGGTCTAAATGACCTGTTGACTCTCACTCATTTTAACCATTTCATTTTCAGTGATCTTGAGATGTTCAGACTGTTTGGCTTCATTGATTTTAAGATCATCTACATCCTTCTGAGTGCACTGGATGCTGGCTTTCAAATCTTGAATTTCTTTAGTTAAAGCATCAACTCTGGTGTTGGTCCATGATAACTTTAACAAATTCTTTGAAAATTTGCTGCTGTTGCTGTAACAGAGCAGTAAACATGTCCTTCTGTTGATGCAGCAATTCATTTACCTGAGTCAAAGATACATAATCCTCCTGTGTGTTTCTCTGCTTGGGTGGCATTTTGGCAGTGGCTAGCTCCTTCCGCTAGCCAGCTGCTGGGGGGCTAGTAAGAGCTCCCCAGCAGCTGGCGCCATTGCTGTGATCACATCACAGTGACAGCGCTTTTAAAGTTTCAATCATCGCAGCGCTTCTGTGTGTTCAGAGCGCAGCACCGGCTGAGAAACATACCTGCTGCAGAAAAAAACCCACAGACGGACTTGCTTTAAAATGCCGCCTTTCCAGCCACAAAATAAAGGATTTTTTGAGGTCATTTTCAAAAATCAGGAGCCTTATGTGGATTCATGTCCATCTGTGATGGTGAATTGGACTGAAAGGAACAGGTCAGATACAGCTGTTCGGCTTTCAGCCAATCAGTGACCAGCATTAATGGACTGATGAGTAAATTACAAGAAAAACCTGCCAACAATCACAGAACATACCTCCAACTTATGTCCAGCATGTGCGGGACGTGTGACTCACACACTGGCACTTGTTGAAAATTTTCAGCATGGCCAAAATTTTTTGAGGAGCTCAGCTTATGCCAACATTTTTTAAATATGATTAGCATACGCTGGCTAAATTGTCAAGGTGTGACAGGGCCTTACGGTTCTGTTACGAGCCTTAAAAATTGTTCACAGACTGGCAACTCCCTACCTAGCTGACCTAATTGAACCCTATGTACCGGCCTGGGCTTTGCGTTCTCAGGGTGCAGGACAACTCTGTCAAAGTCTTCCAATAAAAAGGGCTCCTTCTGCCTGCATAGACAGCGAGAAAGGGAAGAGAGCACACTTTCATGAGCGCCACTAGCTTGGCTTGCTGCAAAGAGAGCGGCAAGCTGAGCAGGGTGGGAATAGAGAAAGAGAGAGGGAGGAGGAAAAAAGTGTGAACAGTGGACGCTACACGCTGTAAAAATAACAATTTTACCACACAGCATCGGTGTGAAAAAATGATTCAGAAAGTTTTTCATCCAGGGTTTCATCATTAAAAGAGCAGATGTTCTTCTTTACTTCTTCCCGTTACTTCTTCCAGAATTAGTTTTTTGTTTTCTTTTTATTGTTGTTTATGCACCAATGACACCAGATCAAATTACTAGTATGTGAGAACTTGGCAATAAATTTTATTGATTTGACAATCAAATCAGTCAAGATTTAGCTCTTGTTCAAACAAAACAATTAGGGAGGATATTGTTTTAACTAAGTCTGCAATCCCACTCAGAAATGAAAAAAAAAAAAACTGTCAACATGACAGTAAAACTCTGCCTGTCTGACTGGATTAAAGGTCCAGTGTGTCATTTTTAAAGAAGAGAGCAAACGTTATGTCCATCAAATATTAATGTGTTTTCTTAACTTTTCATTGTTATTTATTTTATTAACTTAGACAGAAAAATACAAAAAAAGAACTTTGATATTACAACATAAGTGTCTTTTTTGTCTATTATTCTTGCTTTCAATGCATCTAAAACCAGCCAAAATGACTCGCAACACACCGTCTCGGGTGATAATTGCCAATAGTACTGCTATACTAAAGGTTTCTGGGGAGAACCCTGATATTTTCCAAATGTATGGTATCTGTTCCTGCAACCCTCCCGTCCTGTGCAACAGCAACATTTCCTGTATATTCATTTTGTGAATTATTTTGTAATTTCTTTCGGGCCCAAGCAGAGGATCACCCCTTTGAGTCTGGTCTGCTCGAGGTTTCTTCCTCAGAGGGAGTTTTTTTCTTACCACTGTCACCTGTGTTCTTGGTCTGGGGGATAGTAAGGTTATAGACCTTACTTGTTTGAAGCGCCTTGAGGCAACATTGATGTGATTTGGCATTGTATAAATAAAAATAAATTGAAATTGAAAATTTGATCCATCTTTGTCAATGTATTCCTTCTCCAGTTCTTCTTGGAATCGTCCAGCTCTTTCGTGCGGTTTTGCATTTTGTATTGTTCTCTGGTCTGTCTTGCGAGTTTTGTTGCAGGTGGCAGATTGTTGCTTTCTCTCTCTTCTAAGAGAGAGAAAGCAACAATCATGACTGAGGGCTGTTAGGACAAGTTCCCATTGTGATGTTGTGCGACCTTTTTCATGATTTCTTCTTCAGAGCTCTTTAAGTACTGTCCAATACTTATTATCGATGCTCTGTAGGTCTGGTTGATTTCAGTGAGACCCAGACCGCCTTCTCTGTGAGGGAGATATATTCTGTCCATGTGCTGATTTCTGTATGTGACTTTGTGGAGGCTGAGCATCTTCCTGGTTTTTTGTGTCCAACTTATTAAGCTCACACTGTGGCCAGTCTGCTCTACCAAACCCATAGGTCACTACTGGTATTGCATACTGGTTTACGGCTGTGATCTTGTTCTCTGGTGTGAATTCAGATTTGCAGATCTTTCTTAAATGGTATTCTTGTTTTTCCTCTCTCTCATTTTCTTATGTTCTGTTGTAGCATTCTCTCCTGTTCCCAAGTATTTATATGTGGAATGCTCTTCAGTGTAGCTCCCATCATCCTGTATGTTTCCTGCTGCTTTCTTTTTAACTCCTTTTCCTTTTTTGTCTTGTATGAGTTATGTGTCTGCTCAGGTGGCTATTTCGTCGAAATCTTTTACTACACTGAGAACAGACAAATTGTTTTTGTCCGGTATGAATTATCTTGTGTCTGTTTAGAGTACCCCTATGTCCAAAGCTTTGACCACATTCAGAACAGCGAAATGGTTTTTGTCCTGTATGAGTTATCATGTGTTTGTTCAGAGTGCCCTTATGTCCAAATCTTCGACCGCATTCAGAACAGACAAATGGTTTTTCTCTTGTGTGAATTATCACGTGTTTGTTTAAGTTGCTCTTTTGTGCAAATGTTTGACTACATTCTGAAAAGCCAAATAGTTTTTGTCCTGTATGAATTTCCATGTGTTTACTGCCACATGTCTGTTCTGTGCCCTTTTGTTTTTGTCTTTTACTCTGATCAGAACAACTAAATGGTTTTCTGCTTGCTTGCCTCCCCTTACATTGCTCTGAGTTGTTCATGTGACCAGATGCTTTTACATATTTTGAGCAAATAAAGTGTTTCTCAACAACGTTGCAATTGCTCAAACTAATAATATCTATATCGTTCCAACAGTTAAAACTTGACTGAAGTTCTCTGGTCTGTTTCCAGTCATAACCGTCATCGGTCTCAGTTCCGGAAGTGTCTGAACTCCTGCCACTGGTATCTGGTTGTAAATGACTGTTTGGACCTGAGTTGCTGGCTGGTTGTGGTCCTCCATCGTCCTCTCCATCAGCTTCTGCTGTCAGTGTTCTGTGTACAGATGAGCTGCTGGCTACAGGCTCAGCCTCTGTGCTCTCATCACTTGGGCTTTGATGAAGCTGTGATGACTCTGGTTTTTCATCATCATTTTCACTCTTCACAGGGACGGCAGTGAAACCAAACTTGGTGAGATCTGCCTCCTCCAGCTGCTGAAGCTGCTCTCCCTGCTGACTTATCCACAGCGTCTCTTCTTCTTTAATGTCCTCCTGGTCAACACTCAGATTCCATTCCTGGTGTTCAGGGAGAGTTTCTTCTTTAATCACCAACAACGGCTGCATGTCTGTAAAGAAACAAATTAACAATAAATGTTAGAACAACACATTAAAATAAAGTATCAGAGTGGTGAGTTTGACCTGATGACAGTAAGTTATTGATCTGATGGAACAATTATAAATACCAATTGACGTTTTTGTTGTCCATAATTGACTATTTTAGTGTTTTATTTTCTGGATTGATGGTAAATGGACTGCATTTGTATCACACTTTTCCATCTGCATCAGAAGCTCAAAGCACTTTACAGCTGTGCCTTCACAGACACACTCACACACCGATCTCAGGGTGCTGCCATACAAGGCGCTCACTACACACCGGGAGCAACTAGGAGATTAAGGACCTTGCCTGAGGGGTTGTTATTGATTAACCAGTCTGGCTGGGTTTTGAAATGAGGGTCCTCTGGTCTGAAGCCCAACACTTAACCACTAGACCATCACTTCCCCTTTTTGCCACAAAACAGTACAGGATGTCAACATCTGAATAGTGCACTGAATAGTGCTACTGGAGCTTTGCTGAAAACCAGGTGGTTTGATCACAGCAATTCTGGCTCCATGTGACTCGAAGAGCAGATTTCAAGGTTTTATTGCTGACATATAAGGCTGTAAATGGTCATAATCTCAACTGTCTTGCTGAACTTGTTCAGCCTTATGTGCCTTCTTGTGTCCTTGGATGCAGACTTGCTCTGTGACTCATGGGTTAAAAAGACGTAAGCAGGCTTCGGAGCTTTTTCTTACTGTCCTCATACTTTGTGGAACAGACCGCCTGTTGGCATTTGAAAGCAGTGATGACAGTGGGCCACGAAAAAAAAAAAAGAAATAAAATTTTTGGCAACGGGCCAAAGCCCCTGGTGGGGGTTCTCTCCCAGGAAATTTTGGAATCTTAGATCCATTCTGGTTCATGTTCAGGTCTATTTAACCACCAAAACAAAAAAAAAAAAAGTAAGTTTTGTTGGGTCAGGGCAGTTTTTCCACCCCAGTCTTTTCACACAATGTTTTGTGCTAACAGCCTTTAATCCAAATAAATACTGTGGTTCAGAAAAGTACACAGTAAAGTAAATGAAAATTCAAACAACTAAAAAATAATCATCCTCAGTATCAATTCAAATGAACAATAGGAGTATTTATGGCACATTAATGCATCAACTTGTTTAACTAGTTTTCCTAGTTTCCTAGTTTTGGCAGGAGCTTTGGAGCTATTGATTATCTCTGTTTTCAAATTCTTGGCTGCGTTAAAATCCTTCCAAATGTGTTTTTACTTCAAGATCAATTTCTGATTACTGTACATTTTGAAGTTTAAAAAAAAAAAAAAACTTTTCTTACAACAGAAAACTTGTAATTAATATAATTTTTAATAAAAAAGATTCTTTAGAAATCTTTGATGGGTGAGCGATAACATGTAGAGACGTGTTTTGACGGAGCTCCTGACCAGGGCAAACTTTTTAACAAATATTTAAATTTTTTTTGGTCAACCCCAAGAAAGCTGAACAACTCAGAAGATACGGATCAATCAAACCTTTTGGTTTTCAAATTTGTACGCCTTTCACAACAGCTCAGAAGCTGCTATGACCAAAAATAAATCCGGTAAAAACCAGGCCGCTAACGGCACGGGCTCTGCTAGAGCCTCGAGAGATGAGGCTGTGGATTTAACCGAAGTGATGGCAGCTATCGCAAGAAGTGAGAGCAAGATACTGTCTGAGTCTCAGTTCTACCCCTCGGCCCTTCCTCTTACCCCGTCCCCTCTGTTTTGCGCAGGCACGAGAGACAGAAGGGTGTCTCAATTCTCTTTTTGGAGTGAGGTGCAGGGTTAGGTGGAGGGCTTCAAACCCCTCTGTTTGGAGTGAATCTGGATGCACACTCTGTTTGGAGGGGTAGGAGGAGCTTACTGCTGTCTCCACAGAAACAAATATGGCGCCAAAACAGCCGCATAAATGAAGCAGCTTTCATTACAAATTACACTGTTTATAAAGTTATAACTTGAACAAAAACTTTACAGGCAGTTGTCTATGATAGTAACGTGTCTGCATGTTGTGTATATTGTCGTTCTGAAGAATATTGTAAGTTCGCTCGTGCGCTGAGGCGTTATAATGGACATACACACGAACGCTACGATAAGACACTTTTATATCTCACAACGGAGAAAATCATGATAAAAGATAAGCAGGTTAATTTGTATGTTCATAAATCTTTGGATAATAGCGCCCCCTGCTGTTGGATTTCAAGGTCTGTAAGACGTGTGTGTATTTAGTGAACAAACAGGGAGCCCTGAACACACTCGACTCCTAATAAGAAAATGAGGCAGAAAATGAGAAGAAATTTCATCAATGTTGTAAAATATCTACACACGTTACATGTGTAAGACATAACCTGACGTCCTGACAGACTGATATTATTTATCAAGGACATTTCTAAAGGAAATAGAGCTGGATGCAAAAAAATGGGAGAATTTGAAAAAGAAATATCAGGTTAACAGAACTAGATGCAGCCCAGAACATACATACAGGTGCTGGACATATAATTAGAATATCATGAAAAAGTGGATTTATTTCAGTCATTCCATTCAAAAAGTCAAACTTGGATAATGTAGACATTCATTACACACAGACTGATATACTTTAAGTGTGTGTTTATTTTAATTACTAAATAATTAATTAATTACTAATAAATCAATTGATGATTAATCAATTAACATTAATTATTACTTATTAATGATTAATTATTAGTAGTAGTATCAACATTAATTAATTACTAATTAATTATTAATACTATTATAAATTACGAATTAAATTAATTATTAATACCACAAAATTCTCCAACATGATTGCGATGCATCGAAGAAATCTGCGACTTCTATTTCTTTGCATTTACGCAGAAAGACGAGAAAATAAAAAGAGCAAACAGGCTGCAACAAGTTTCGCTTCAGTTGTCATGTTGACAAACCGTGAACACAGCAGTTTGACACTGGCAGTTTTTTTTCTCCTAAAGCAGAGGGGTGTCTCAATTCATAGGGCTAGAGGTGTACCCCTTCACCTTACTCCTTGTTTTAAAGGGGTAGGTGTAGGGGTACAAAAGAGAATTGAGATTGGGGGACTGTCTCATATAAACTCATGCACGCATGATTTAAATGCCAAAATCGATTCTATGCGGGACAATATGGCAAAACAAGAAACTCGGGTGAAGGATCTGGAAGACGGACTGAACATGTACTCGGGTAAGGTGATGAATAAGGAGGGAGATGTCGGCTGGCTGAAATCGGCGGTTGCTACCCTACAGCTAAAGCTGGACAGCAGCGCCAATGTAACGCCCGCATTATCAGGATAAAGGAGGGAATTGAGAATAACGGCTATGGCTAAGATACTGCAGGAGCTGCTGGGCCTCGACTTTGCTCAGACTTTAGACCGGGCCCACCACAGCTTATGGCCGCCACCCAGCGAAGGAGAGCCCCCGAGAGTTATGGTACTGAAATTTCACTACGTTCAGGAGAGAGAGATGGTGTTTCGCAAAGCTGCCCGTGCAACCTCACTGACCCTCCACAGCAAGAAAGTGAGTATTTTTTCTGATTACACCGCCACAGTGGCTAAGAGGAGAGCAGCATTTACAGAGGCTAAGCAGCTCCTGCAGAACTGCCAGGGGATTAAATTGGGGACCGTCTTCCCCGTGGTTCTCCGCATCACCCTGTCAACAGGCCAAGAAAAACAATTCGAGGACCCAACTGCAGCAATTGACTTTATATGGAAGACTCTAAAGCCTTAGGACATGGACCTTTTCTGAGATGCAGACGGCTAACAGGAGTTAGCGGCTAACTGCTAATGTGGATAGTTTAAGACATTGAGAGTGAAAGTTTCCACTCGGTTCATTTGACTCCTCGTGGCACTTTCTTTTTCTTCCTTTAATGCAAAAAAAAAAAAAAATTCTGGAAGAAAAGAAAAACACTAAGACCATATGGGGTCACTGTGAAGGAATTATTTTGCAGTCCAGAGTATTAGGAAGCAGATGTTAAGAAGGGGGAGGGGAGGGAAACTAAATATTTTCAGTTGTTAGTGAAGCAGCCTAGATAAGAAAATTGTTGGCCCTGGTTGGGGCTTACTGGGTTTATGGATGGTTATTGGCTTTGTTATACTAGTGGTTAGGGTTAGGGTTAGGGTTAGGGTTAGGGTTATTCACACATAAGGGGAAAAGTTATGTGTGGCAACGACTCCCGCAGGGATACAGAAATTCACCAAATGTGTTCCAAGCAGCAGTAATGGAAATATTAAAAGATCTGGGAGTAACAGTCTACATCGATGATGTATTTATCGCAGATGATGATGAAAATGAACACCTAATGCGGCTGCAAAAGGTGATTCAGAAGCTCACAGAAGCTGGATTAAAACTCAACCTGAAGAAATGTCAGTTTGGACAATTCAAGGTTAACTATTTGGGATTCCAGGTATCATCAGACCTGGGACTCTCAGAAGTATACCGAGAAAAATTGAGTCAGATTAAACCACCGCAATCTGAGAATGACCTACAGAAAATATTGGGATTGTGTAACTATGTGAGAGATCACGTTCCACACTATCAGAGATGCGCAAAGTCCCTTTATGCTCGTCTCAAGATGAAACCTAATGGGCAAGAGCAAAAGCAATGGATATGGACAGCTACGGATCAGGATTGCTTGGAAAAGCTAAAGAAAGCCATTCAAGACGCAGTTAGGTTGGAGCTGTGTAGTTTGACTACTCGTCTGCTAGCCGAAATAAGCTGTGAAGAAGAGGATTCTGTGGTAAAAGTGAGCAATGAAGGAGGGGGTATGGTAACATTGTGGAGCTATACTCTGTCTTCGATTGAGAGAAAATATCCACCGGAAGAAAAAGAACTGGCAGTCCTGGCTAGATATTGGAGTGCATTAAAAGAACTTGCACAAGGTCAGGGAATAAAAGTTATCACTCAAAGCCAAGTCCACCGGTTCCTAAGAAAAGGAACTATTGAGAGTACTAAAGCCACAAATGCTAGATGGGGAAGGTGGGAGGACATCCTGCTAGACCCTGAGCTGGAAATTGGGCCAAAACAGTCGGCGACAAAAAAGTTACAGAAGGAGAGGCAACTCCCTATGGAGCCATACGACCGGACTATGTACACTGATGGGTCGAAGAAGGGTACAGACAATAGAGCTTATTGGGGCTATATTCTGAAGTATCAAGATAAGGAGAAATATCGTCAAAAGGTCAAACGCCAGGGAGTGCCCAAGCCGGAGAAGTTACAGCAATACTGGAAGGACTCTTGGAGTTAAACAAGAGGAGAGTAAAAAGGGCTAAAGTAATTACAGACAGTCATTACTGCGCACAAGCCCCGAAAGAGGACTTATCCATTTGGGAAGAAAATGGATTCGAGGGAGCTAAGGGGAAGCCTGTAGCTCATATGGATTTGAGGAGGAAAATAGCCGAGTTGAGGCTAACAATGGATTTAGATGTGGTACATCAGAAGGCCCATGTAAAAGAAGGAGCACATTGGAGTGGGAACGAAGAAGTGGACCGCTATGTGCAGCTGAGAAAAGTCGTCGTTGTCGGGATCGAGAAATGGGAACAGACACCCAAGGGAAGGGTAGTTCCAAAAGAGTCCGTGAAAGAGGTGGTGCTGGCCGTACATGAAGCACTTGGCCATGCAGGCACCATTCCCACAAGGAAGGAGCTGGAGAAGCTGCAACTTTGGATTCCAAGAAACCAAGTCTGCCGAGTCCTCAAAGACTGTGAAGTATGTGGTCGATACAATGCAGGACGACGAGGACAAAGGGTGGATGGTTTCACCATAAGAGTACTGTTCCATGGGGATCAGTATGCATAGATGTGACCGGTAAGAAAGGAGAAAAGTATCTGTTGGTGCTTGTGGACTCTATGTCGGGCTATATGACTGTTAAGCCTGTGAGAAAAGCCAACGGCAGCAGTGTGATCAGCATGTTGGATCAAGTGTGTTCAAATCTGGGGATACCTAGGGAGCTGAGAACGGACAATGGGACACATTTCCGTAATGCTCAGGTCGACCAGTGGTGCCAGAAAAATGGAGTAATGAGAATTTACTCGCCCCCATACACTCCTCAAGCAAATGGAGTTGTGGAAAGGGCTATTGGACTGGTGAAAAACTGGATTGGGAAAATGCTAACACGAGGGAATGGAGTACTAAGGCCCTGGAAATTGGACAGGCCCTGAATGACCGCCATCGTGCCGGCAGGCCCACCCCTTCGCAAGAACTGAACCAACGCCCATTTTCGACACCGGAAGTGGGGCGGAGTCAGACTAAAAAGGATGGAGAACCAGAACCAAAAATCCCATTTAAGGTTGGGCAGAAGGTGTGGGTGAGAGCTCGAGATCACCCAACCAACACTGCTGTTAAACCTAAGTATGAGACCACAGATACAGTAGTGAAGATACTGGACAGTAACACAGAGTTGAAGAAGAAGGGAATCCAAGGAGTGGAGCAGCTGAAGCCAACTCCTAACTAGACAAAACCAGGAGCTAAACATGGCCAAAAACACCCAAGATTTTCCACCCTTCGTCAGAATGGCCACTGTCAATGGGGTGGTTGCCTTAAGAAGAACAGAAGATGGCCTCTGGGCAGGCAGAGCCCTGAGGATACTATATCATGCAAAGAAGGGATTTTTATCTCATGAAAACTAGATATTACAATGGAAAAGAGTTGAGAATCACTGTGTGATTTGCCGCGAAGAAGTACCGCTGACGGTCCAATTGTCGGGACCTGGGGTTAGAAAACCCCCAATTCCAAGTGGGGCAAAAAATGAGTTCAAGCAATTACTTTACAAGCCGGTGAAGGTTTTGGATGCACTAGTATGTGGGTTATGCCGACTAACCCACTTGCCAAGAATGGTCTTTTACACCCAGTGGGACATACGTGGAGACAATATAGATATGCAGGTGTGTTCATGCTATTGGAATGGACGTGAGATAGAGTATTGCCTGGTGTGTAAAGCAAGAACTCATATGGAAGACTACTGCATGTGGTAAGAGCAGAAGGATGGCAAGTGAGAAGGTTTTTGGACCCCCTGAGGACCTTTCACACCGATGAAGCCTGTTGGGCTAATCCTGCAGCAACAGTTGCACTTGATCAAGCTGAAGGGAATCAAGGCAGCGGTGACGTGAGTCCAACAGCACCAAGTGTCTATTTGATGTTGGACACAACTAGAGCAGGAGGAAGTGACCAAGCTGCAGGAGGTGGTGAGCGAAAGCCGTCTTTGTTGCATGAAGCTATACATCAAAGTTGGTCCCAGGGTTCAGAGTATGGGCAAACTTATGACCCTCCAATAGACACAGTGCAAAATCCACTGGTGTTCAGAGTGTATAGAGATCCGGAGCGACCCGGATATACAGACATGATGGGAGGACTGACCGATGATCAACAGCAAAAAGCCCAAGAAGAAGGATGGATCGGCCTTGGGAATTGACAAATTGGGCCAAATTGATAGAAGAAGTTCTAAAAACCCAGACGTTCTACTGGAAGATGCAGAAGAGGTGCCACAAGAAAAAGTGGGCAGAGAAACCCTCATGCATTATTTACCACTGGATTAGACGCCTGGGGAAATAAAGCAGCCAGCAAAACCGAAGAAGTCAGCCGAGTACCACGTGACACCCGAAGAATGGGTGAGAAAGAGGAGGATACAATCTATGGGGGGAGTGGCTAGCAGAGCGGACACTCCTAGTAGGCCGGACCAAACAATTAAGGTGTGGCTCACAGTGCTGATGGTGTTGGTTCCCTATGTGGGGGTTTACTCTGTCGGAGCACACGTTGACCTCCTGGAGGAACAGCAGCAGTCGTTACACCAACCGACTCAAGGTGAGGGAAAAATCAAGAAAGTCTCGGAGTCGCTGGATGTTTCCCTCCATTTTCCGCGGGACGAGGAAGAAGTAAAAAGAAGCGGCTGTTTGCAAAATGTCGCAAGGACCAAATGTAAATAGAGTACCCATTATTAATAATCGTGGAAGACTTTGTCCCTACATACAATGTGGCCTTGTTGCTGAGAAACTATACTTAAATTGGCCAGAAAAAGATTTTGAAGAAGACTGGGAACTAGCATCTAAAGGATATTATGTCACAAATTATGAATATAAAAGAGATGCCGACTTAACAGAGACAACAGGACAAAAATTACTTGCTGAACGAGTGCTGAGCGATGAAAGTCTGCAGCATTGGTACATAAAAGGACGCCGAAGAATACCCCAATCGGTTCCAAGATGTTCAGGCACCTACCCTTGGATATTAAATGTGGTTTACCTACAACTCAACGGCCTGAGATTCACATTGAGATGGGGGATTAATTACGTGAGCCACTCCAAGCAGTCTATGTTGAAATATACCTTAACCAGTGCTTGATCTGCACGACAAGCCCCAACATGCAACGTCAATTGAACAGACGACTTCACGACCCAAGATATTACGTTTTAGATAACCAGACATTAATTTGAGAGTTACTGATCAACCCCTGGCCTGTATGAGCTGCCTACCCCCAACCATACCAACAATTTTGTAAATCAAGACTTCTTCTACCTGTATAGAAGAGGAGTCTGGAACTGTTGTCAATCAAGAAAAATTCAGCTTCAAATTGAGCCTAAGGATCAAGAAGAGAAGCCTATAGTTCCCCTTTATTTAGCCTTATCACAGACCAGGTATTCTGGAAAAGAGTTTTGGCAGCATTGGCAAGATCTCTGGAACTATGTACCCCCACATCAGGTACAGAGGATCCCTGAGGGACCCCTCCCTAAACCTGACAGAATAATTGTTACGATGTGGAAGTGGGCATGGAAAGGAATGGATTCAGAAGTTAAGCACCCATCTCCCATCTACACTCATCTCTTAAGAGACAACGACTGTTCCCTATGGTGGTGCATCTTGGCAGAAAGAGACCTATGGCGGAGTGACAACTCGGTCTGAATCATGCTGCGGACCTTCAAACTGGATGAACATAATGTAAATAGTCTACGATCCGGGCCTGGAGGACTTACACCATACTTGGAATTACCCTACAAGAAAATATGTTTAAGCTGGCCACAAAAGGATTATAAGAAAAGGATGGTTGCTGGGAACAGGAGGATACTTTGTAGATAATGACTCATATAAAAGAACTGCTGACCTTGCAGAGCCTGGAATATACACTCTTCTGGAAGCTATCGTGGACAAAGTTGGACAACACTGGAATTGCCCTGGGGTCAGATGGAAGTTTTACCCAATTCCCCGGTGTCCAGACTCATATCCCTGCATCTTGAATGTAATGTATGTACAGAGAAGGGGCTACAGATTTAAAATAAGGTGGGGACCTAATTATGTTGATCCATTACAGGGAATGTATGTGGATATTTGGCTTGGATCTTTCCAGATCTGGACTAGTAGTCCCTATATGTTTAAAAGACTTCAACTACAAGAAGCACGTTCAACTTTTTGTTTGATTGAGAACCAAACTTTGCCAATATGCACGACAGTACAGCACCTTGACATCGAGAAAGGCGGAAGTCTTCCGCCTATTAGAAGTGGATGGCGAACCAGAGTACTAGTGGGGCTTTGGCAACCCCCAAAGGCTATACTGATACGACTTGGCATAAAGTCGGGAAGAGGACTATTCCAGAGATCGACTCCTCTGTACTCTGTGATGGCGCAGTATGTCGACAGTGGAACGGCATATTGGGACGCCTATGAGGATATCTTGCACCTACGTAGAGAATTGAATCCTGCATCTTCACAGTGTTTCTACACACCCCAGGGACCACCGCCTGAAATGAAGGTGGTGACAGTTGTCACTTGGAAATGGGCGTGGCGAGGACTAGATATTAGACTCCCATGGCCATCTCCCTTGTTAGTCACCCTTCTTCAGCAACGAGCATCAAGCGTCTCTGTTGGGAGCACGAGACAAACAACAGCACCTAAGATCATCTATCTTCGAGATGGAAGAACCACGGGAAGGCAGCGTGATCACCACGCAACCTCAAAGAACCAATGAAAGACCAAGAGAAGGAGAGTTTGGCATAGAAATGCCACTACTGCAACAACCCCAAAAGATGGAGCCGCTGCCACCAGTACCAAGTGAATTCTACTACGAAAATGTTGGAATAAAGCAGCAGCAACAAAGCCAGCCGTGGAAGAAAAAGTGCCTCCAATGTTGGAGTTGGATGGCCAGAATTACAGCATTATTAGTCGGCATTGCTGTACTTCTGGCTATCCTGTACCACTATGGTAGTACGCCCTGGACCTTAACCCATATCAGGGTCCAGTACGCAACAACTAAACTTTCCAACAGACATGTTGGGGAGTTGAATCAAGAAACATCTACATGATATGGGACCAGAATTCTACAAAGAAATGGGCAAAGATGAAGAACCTAACCCAGCAGATGCAAAAGAATAAGTGGCTGCAATACTTGAACGACAGTGGGGAATTTCCAACCGTCACCACCAATCACAACCTGACCACCGTGAGGGAGCAAGAGATTATCGTGGCAACCATCTTACGGCAAGCAGCTGAAAATGAATGAGCTAACCCTTTAGATCCCTCTGAAAGCCCTCTTCATTGCATTGAGTTTGGCTTTTAACTCTTTTGTAACCCACAGCTTATTGTTTGGGGAACGATGTACAGTCCTTGTTGGGACAATGCAGACCACACAGAAATTTAAGTCATCTGTGATGCACTCTGTGTCCATCAATACCCTCTCCGTCTGTCTCACAGAGGACATTCCAGTCTGTTGTCTCCAAACAGCCCTACAGTGCCTCATAGGTGTCCTCAGTCCATCATCTCACATACTTTATGATCAAATGATTAAATTGGCCTGTTTTCAGTCAATCCTGGTTTCTCCTCAACAAGTCTTCAGCTCACTCAATCTCTGCACTTATTCTCCCCCTGATAGTTCACTGTTTCATCAATTCACTTCTTCAATAACTCTTTTTGTGTGTTTTTAAAGGCTTTCTCCAAAGATGTCTAAAGCACAACAGCTGAGGGACAGGCTGAAACAACTGCCAACAGCTGTTGATAAAGAAATATTTGGGTTGTTAGAAGAATTGATTGCAGACTATGAAGAAGAAATTCATCGTTTAAAAGAAGAGAACAAAGGATGGAAATTTCTGGAAGCTGTTTTCAATCCTCGAGTTCGCTTGTACAAAGCAGGTTTGTTAACTTAACATTGCATTACTTTTACCCCATAATATGTTATTATTTTCCTAATCACTTTTTCAAACTGTAATTTTGCGAATACTTGTGCAGGAGGATGAGAATGTTTTTATGGAAAAAAAAAAAGAAAAATGTAAAAAGTTCATTATGTGAAAGTTCTGATTTGATGTTAAGGAAGAGAGTCTCCTTTATAAAACAGAGCCTAGGACTCAAGCTCAAAAGCTTAAAGTGATCAGATTTATAAAAACCATGCGCGCACACACACTCACACACACACCTAAAACAATGTTTTCTAATCGCACTCTAGAATTGTGCACACGTGGATCAGCCATATATTTCACCCTCTAAATGACCTCATTCAGCCATAAATGGTCAATGCAAAACACCTCAAATGTTTCAGCCAGATAAGCGTTCAATGACCTTGACTGCAGAGATGAAGTGCAAGTAAAACTTTTCTGAAACAGAAATTGAGGTGCTTGTGGAGAAAAGATAAGAAAAGCATTGTTTGGTGGTCACAGCAGTGGGGAGACTAGAAAAAAAAATTGCAATGAGTGTCCAGGCGTTACAGGCGCTATTAACACAATCAGACTGATTTGTTTCTTACCTTGTCTGGATGACTGCAATGATCTAGTCCTGTCTACCACAAATATATGTACATTTCAACAGCTGCGGTGCAAGACGGCACTGATGAAATCTTAACAGTGTTGTGAGATTTAAGATCTGAGTATATCTTGTTGGGATGTTCCGATCCGATCACGTGATCGGAAATCGGGCCCGATCATGTGGTTTCAGACTTGATCGAAATTGGACGTTGCATCCCGATCAGGAATCTGATATAGATTTTATCCTCATTATTTTGATCAGCGCTATTTCAAGCTCATTATTGCAGATTAATGGGCCTTTCACGCGTCAGAGGCGTCAAGAATCGGTCTAAAAAGCATTATTTTCAATGAGACGCGCTGCTTTTTAGAGGCGTCAGAAGCATCGCGTCAAAAGCCGAGCTAAAGCGACACTTCTGATGGGAGCATGCATTGCCGCTTGTCGGCAAGCTGACGTGGTCAAAGTTCAACCCAATCCAACTTTCGACGCTCTGAGCTGTGACGTAGCTTCACGCTGTCTAATAGGAACAACATGTCGGGCCAAAACACGGAAGACTAGTGGCAGAGACCACTGATCTGTACAAAACAGAAACGTGTCACAAGACTGCTCATTTATAGAGCAGTTTTCTGAAGAAAATCCTTGGAAATGTTTTTTTGTTGTTGTTTGTTACCTCAAAATTTCTGATTACTGTTAAAAAAAAACAAAAAAAAAACGTTTAGAACACTTGTAATTAAAATAGCTAAATAAAAATCAATAAATGGTTCTTTAGAAACCTTTCATCTGTAAATTAAAACCACCTGTTATTTCAGATTAGATCATTTCTTGTTTAACATAAGGAACCTCGGACATTTATTTTTAGACAAATAAAATAACATGGAAATTTGAACATTTTTTTTTAAGTCTGGTAGATTATTACTTGATTGTTCAAGCTACCTCAAGGAGAAGTGCACTGCTTAAGTGATAAATAATAAAATAAGGTGATTAAATGAAAATATTATATATTTAGCATTTGTTCATTCAGTTTTTTAAAGTATCAGATTGGGACTCGGTATCGGCAGATACTCAAAATCAGATGACTAAGAATCGGATCGGGGCCAAAAAAAACCTGATCAGGACATCCCTAATATCTTGTATAATTGAAAATTCCTCAATGAATAATTGTGGCTCACTTTTGCAAATAAAGCTGACCCCTGCCTCCCCCCATACTTATGATTTCAGTGCAACATGTCCTTTAAAGCATAGCAGAATGGAAATAATGCACGCCACTGTCCAGCACCAAAATCTCAAAGTGGGTCTTGGTACCTGAAGAATTTCAAATTCCGTTCTGCAGTTTTCTTCATAAAAGCCTCCCTGTTCACTGTCACAGAGGCTGCAGTATTGTTCTCAGCCTCTGATCTGATCGATCCCACAGCAGACAGTGTTGATCAAGTCAGCTGTGCACCTGCCTCTGGGCGTGCACAGGTGTGCCTCATCCCCAGACGGCCCGGCCATCACTGCATCCTGCACGGGCT
This sequence comes from Thalassophryne amazonica, assembly GCF_902500255.1. Classification (NCBI taxonomy): domain Eukaryota; kingdom Metazoa; phylum Chordata; class Actinopteri; order Batrachoidiformes; family Batrachoididae; genus Thalassophryne; species Thalassophryne amazonica. The sequence goes on along the minus strand of NW_022986232.1, from coordinate 872,922 downwards.
GCGGTTCTCGCCAAGACGAAACAAAAAAAATGCAGAGATCATCTGCTGATCATCTGGCTTCGTGTAAGGCATGGTTTGTGTCATCTGGATGTAAACAGGATAAAATAAAGAGCTGAAGTTTTTTTTTTTTGTGAATTTTCCCACAAAAGCGGGTTTGCATGCCGTCAGATTTCCACCAAGTCTCATGCTAAATCATCACAAGATGACTATACACTATAGCGGCTAGGCATGAGTCGGTATGAGATTTGGACGGTATGATAACCGTGGGCAAAAATATAGCGGTTTCACAGTATTATGTATAGCTTTAAAATAGCTCATAAAACCCTCAGAAAAGTTCGGTACCAAACCTACCACTACGCAGCATAGCAGCAAAGCAACTAGGGGGGTCTGGGGGCATGCCCCCCACAAAATTTTGATAGAAAAGGATGCAAATTGCGCATTCTGGTGATATCTGGGGCAGATTTGGGGTGAAATTATGGAAGAACAAAAAACGAAAGAGAGCCGCACAGCCAGTTAGCTCCCAAACAAGCCTTTAATAACACACCAAAGGTGACGTTTCGGGCCTCGCCCTTCATCAGACAGGATTTTGGAGTAATATTTTCTGAAATTTCGAAATTTTCTAACCTTGTCAGAAGCTGAGATGACCCCATGCCAATATGCACAGGCAGATTAGCATGGGGTCATCTCAGCTGCCAATGTTTTATTAAACATCCAGCCCATTAACAATCATGGCTGCCATGAGTGTTGATTACACTTGTTGTAATTACAGAAAATCTATTAGCAGTCATCATGGTCATCTGCCATTCTCTGCAGCACTTCAAGGTGTTCTTCCTCAGAATCAGAATTAAGCTCAGAATCTAAGGCAGCTCTTCCCTCAAAAACTCTGTCATAATTGTGTTTATAAACCAGTCACCATTTGCTTTTATTATACATCTGTGTAGTTAATAAATAAAATAATCTTCACGGATAATTTGCTCGCGCGCGCACGTAGAGAAATATAAAAAACTCTCCGCTGGCTGCTGTTCGCTCTTCCCTCAAAAACGCTCCATTTGATCTGTGTATAATAAAACGCGGCATTACAAACAGAGGAGAAGAACATTTTTTGATGATGTTTTGTGTATGTGTCAGTCTCAGAAAGTCAAATTCTGCACAAATTTTGTCCAAATTTGATAGATTTCTGTACAGTTATGAAATAAAAAAGGTGGATTCCAGTCGGGAATGCAAGTCTAAAGAGTTGTGTGCCCGCCCCCAAAGTAGGGTGCCACGGGTTCCCGGGTAACCGCTAAAATCGAACCCTGAATGTAATTGAAAGGTTTTACTATACAATCAATTTTTTTTCAATAAAGCCATATCCAAACTGTTAAAATCAGTCGATTTCTTACTTTTGGAACCAAACACCAAATCAATTATTTCTCTCTCATCAGTGCCACCAATGAACACTGACATAGATTTATTAAATGATGTATTATTGACCCAGAAGTTGTTATTCGATGAGTCAATACTACTAGCAAGATTTTTCCCAACATTAACAAAATATTCATTAAAGTGGTTAGCAATAGACTTGTTGTCATTGATCATATTGTTACTATTTAAATGAAAAAATGAAGGGTAATCTCTAACATTTTTATTCTTATTTATTATTTCATTTATAATATTCCATGTGTTTTTAATGTTTCTATTTATACCCAGTAACTCACTATAATATATTTCCTTAGAAAATCTCATAATATGAATTAATTTATTCTTATATATTTTGTATTTAGTTTCAGCTTCCTTTGTTCTTAATTTTATAAATTGTTTATATAACAAGTTCTTCTTTTTACATGCATTCTGAAGTCCCTTAGTTATCCATGGTTTGTGACAATATCGATTTCTGTGCCTTTTGTTAACAAGAGGACAATGTTTGTCATATAACCTGGAGACAGTTGAAATAAAAGCATTATAAGATTCATCAACATCATCAACATACACCTCATCCCAGTTCTGGCGCAATAATTCCTCCCTAAAATTATCAATGATTACAGGTGTTACTGTTCTCCTCAAGGTTTTTAGTTCACTTTGGTGATTACTACTACTATGACCCTGTGATGCAAACACAGTGAAAACTGGCAAATGATCACTAATATCACTTACCAAAATTCCTGCTGTGAGATTACCAGATATAGCATTAGACAGAATATTGTCAATAAGGGTTGTAGAGTTAACAGTGATTCTGCTTGGATGAGTGATAGCTGGAAATAGTCCCAAACAGTATAAGAGGTGGATTATGAAAGAGGTGGTTTGTGGATGATTGTGAGGATTCAAAAATCTACATTAAAGTCTCCACAGACAAATAAATACTTATTTCTATTGATTTTGTTATATATTCCCATAACAATTTCTTCAAAAGAATCAATGTTTGCTCCAGGAGCTCTGTATATGCAGCTGACAATGATATTATTAGAATTCATGGTTGTAATTTCCACAGTAATGCATTCCATAATATTGTCCACTGTAAATGACATATTGTTAACAAGTTTGCAGTTATAATCAGACCTTACATACAGTGCTACGCCTCCGCCCCTTTTCCTCTGCCTATTAACTAGGAACAATTCATAACCGTCCAGATGTACTAAATCTTTATCATCCGTTAGCCATGTTTCTAAGATTGCAATAACTGAAAAGCTTTTTTTGGTTCTTGACAAACAATCACTTATACTGGACATGTTCCGAAGGAGACTTCTACTATTAAAATGTATAATTGAAAAGGTCCCATCATTAATTTTATACTCTGAGTTGTTCTGTAAAATAATTACATTGTCATACTATTTTTTCAGTGAAAAATGAATCAGGATCGATTTCAAGTCCAAAGGGGCGGGAAGCAGAATTACAGTGATTAAATGTTTCCAAACCGAGCTCCTGGGCTGAAAAAAACTGATCACTGTCAATGGTCATTATGTTATCTATAGGTTTTTATCAATAATCACAATCAACCCAAAACCAGTACAAAAAAAAGCCAGTTTTATCCTCATTCATATTTATTCAGTTCTTCTATGTCTTTGATAACTAGTACCTTAGCTTCCTCAAGTGTACCTTTAAGTTTAATGTATACTTTGCAGTTCATAACCCATGTATTCTGTATTTTATTTTGTTTCAGTAAATATCTGGCTTTCTTGGCAATATCAGCATTCCTTTTTATTAAATGGTCATTCAGATAAACATTCGTGCCCTTTAGCTTTTTCCCTTGTTTCATTAGTGCAATTTTGTTTTTCCTGCTCACAAACCTCAGAATCAGAGCTGGCGTGTTGTTGTCCTTAGCTGGGAGAGGGTGGCAAGCCTCGATGGTGTCAACGTCCAGATGAATGTCTCTGGTCGCGAGAAAAGCTGCCACTTGTTGCTCTGTGGAGCTCATCTCCAGCTCACTGGTTCTGTCCACGCTGTTTGCGGTCACAGCATGCGCATATGACCCGGGTTTTATCTTCAACCCAGTCACAATAACATCATTTGTTCTTGAGTATTGTTCCAAATCATCCACTCTTCGTTCCAGGGCTGCGATTTTCCTGTCCTTCCTGCCGACGCCGCGGGCCTGGATGGGCCGCCGACGCCGCGGGCCTGGATGGGTCGCCGTTAGCTTTGCGGCTAATCCTCCGCCACCTCGTGGCTAATCCGATCTTTACTTAAATACTTTAAATGAAACGCTGAACAATGCTTTCTTTCTCACATGTCCTTACTTAAATAGGGACATGTAATGAGAAGATGAAAGACAGGTGTGCAGATTGTGATAAGGCTCACCTGTGAAGGAACACCAAATGACGAGCTGCTCTGTGTGTGTGCGATGACGATCTTTGAGGTCAGCTCATGAAAATGAGCTATTTTAAAGCTATACATAATACTGTGAAACCGCTATATTTTTGCCCACGGTTATCATACCGTCCAAATCTCATACCGACTCATGCCTAGCCGCTATAGTGTATAGTCATCTTGTGATGATTTAGCATGAGACTTGGTGGAAATCTGACGGCATGCAAACCCGCTTTTGTGGGAAAATTCACAAAAAAAAAAAACTTCAGCTCTTTATTTTATCCTGTTTACATCCAGATGACACAAACCATGCCTTACACGAAGCCAGATGATCAGCAGATGATCTCTGCATTTTTTTTGTTTCGTCTTGGTGAGAACCGCAGCCCGTGCAGGATGCAGTGATGGCCGGGCCGTCTGGGGATGAGGCACACCTGTGCACGCCCAGAGGCAGGTGCACAGCTGACTTGATCAACACTGTCTGCTGTGGGATCGATCAGATCAGAGGCTGAGAACAATACTGCAGCCTCTGTGACAGTGAACAGGGAGGCTTTTATGAAGAAAACTGCAGAACGGAATTTGAAATTCTTCAGGTACCAAGACCCACTTTGAGATTTTGGTGCTGGACAGTGGCGTGCATTATTTCCATTCTGCTATGCTTTAAAGGACATGTTGCACTGAAATCATAAGTATGGGGGGAGGCAGGGGTCAGCTTTATTTGCAAAAGTGAGCCACAATTATTCATTGAGGAATTTTCAATTATACAAGATATTAGGGATGTCCTGATCAGGTTTTTTTGGCCCCGATCCGATTCTGAGTCATCTGATTTTGAGTATCTGCCGATACCGAGTCCCAATCTGATACTTTAAAAAACTGAATGAACAAATGCTAAATATATAATATTTTCATTTTAATCACCTTATTTTATTATTTATCACTTAAGCAGTGCACTTCTCCTTGAGGTAGCTTGAACAATCAAGTAATAATCTACCAGACTTAAAAAAAAATGTTCAAATTTCCATGTTATTTTATTTGTCTAAAAATAAATGTCCGAGGTTCCTTATGTTAAACAAGAAATGATCTAATCTGAAATAACAGGTGGTTTTAATTTACAGATGAAAGGTTTCTAAAGAACCATTTATTGATTTTTATTTAGCTATTTTAATTACAAGTGTTCTAAACGTTTTTTTTTTTGTTTTTTTTTAACAGTAATCAGAAATTTTGAGGTAACAAACAACAACAAAAAAAATTTCCAAGGATTTTCTTCAGAAAACTGCTCTATAAATGAGCAGTCTTGTGACACGTTTCTGTTTTGTACAGATCAGTGGTCTCTGCCACTAGTCTTCCGTGTTTTGGCCCGACATGTTGTTCCTATTAGACAGCGTGAAGCTACGTCACAGCTCAGAGCGTCGAAAGTTGGATTGGGTTGAACTTTGACCACGTCAGCTTGCCGACAAGCGGCAATGCATGCTCCCATCAGAAGTGTCGCTTTAGCTCGGCTTTTGACGCGATGCTTCTGACGCCTCTAAAAAGCAGCGCGTCCCATTGAAAATAATGCTTTTTAGACCGATTCTTGACGCCTCTGACGCATGAAAGGCCCATTAATCTGCAATAATGAGCTTGAAATAGCGCTGATCAAAATAATGAGGATAAAATCTATATCAGATTCCTGATCGGGATGCAACGTCCAATTTCGATCAAGTCTGAAACCACATGATCGGGCCCGATTTCCGATCACGTGATCGGATCGGAACATCCCAACAAGATATACTCAGATCTTAAATCTCACAACACTGTTAAGATTTCATCAGTGCCGTCTTGCACCGCAGCTGTTGAAATGTACATATATTTGTGGTAGACAGGACTAGATCATTGCAGTCATCCAGACAAGGTAAGAAACAAATCAGTCTGATTGTGTTAATAGCGCCTGTAACGCCTGGACACTCATTGCAATTTTTTTTTCTAGTCTCCCCACTGCTGTGACCACCAAACAATGCTTTTTCTTATCTTTTCTCCACAAGCACCTCAATTTCTGTTTCAGAAAAGTTTTACTTGCACTTCATCTCTGCAGTCAAGGTCATTGAACGCTTATCTGGCTGAAACATTTGAGGTGTTTTGCATTGACCATTTATGGCTGAATGAGGTCATTTAGAGGGTGAAATATATGGCTGATCCACGTGTGCACAATTCTAGAGTGCGATTTAGAAAACATTGTTTTTAGGTGTGTGTGTGAGTGTGTGTGCGCGCATGGTTTTTATAAATCTGATCACTTTAAGCTTTTGAGCTTGAGTCCTAGGCTCTGTTTTATAAAGGAGACTCTCTTCCTTAACATCAAATCAGAACTTTCACATAATGAACTTTTTACATTTTTCTTTTTTTTTTTCCATAAAAACATTCTCATCCTCCTGCACAAGTATTCGCAAAATTACAGTTTGAAAAAGTGATTAGGAAAATAATAACATATTATGGGGTAAAAGTAATGCAATGTTAAGTTAACAAACCTGCTTTGTACAAGCGAACTCGAGGATTGAAAACAGCTTCCAGAAATTTCCATCCTTTGTTCTCTTCTTTTAAACGATGAATTTCTTCTTCATAGTCTGCAATCAATTCTTCTAACAACCCAAATATTTCTTTATCAACAGCTGTTGGCAGTTGTTTCAGCCTGTCCCTCAGCTGTTGTGCTTTAGACATCTTTGGAGAAAGCCTTTAAAAACACACAAAAAGAGTTATTGAAGAAGTGAATTGATGAAACAGTGAACTATCAGGGGGAGAATAAGTGCAGAGATTGAGTGAGCTGAAGACTTGTTGAGGAGAAACCAGGATTGACTGAAAACAGGCCAATTTAATCATTTGATCATAAAGTATGTGAGATGATGGACTGAGGACACCTATGAGGCACTGTAGGGCTGTTTGGAGACAACAGACTGGAATGTCCTCTGTGAGACAGACGGAGAGGGTATTGATGGACACAGAGTGCATCACAGATGACTTAAATTTCTGTGTGGTCTGCATTGTCCCAACAAGGACTGTACATCGTTCCCCAAACAATAAGCTGTGGGTTACAAAAGAGTTAAAAGCCAAACTCAATGCAATGAAGAGGGCTTTCAGAGGGATCTAAAGGGTTAGCTCATTCATTTTCAGCTGCTTATCTGGGTCCAGGTTACGGTGGCAGCAAAGCAAGTCAACCCACACTTTCCTATCCTCAACCAAGTACTGTAACTCTTCCCAAGGCATTCCCAAACCACCTGGGAAATATAATCTCTCCTGCGTGTTCTGGTTCTTCCCTGGGACCTTCTGCTGGTTGGACGTGCCTGGAAAATCTACCCAGAGAGATGACAAGGGGGCATCCACACCAGGTGCCCGAACCACCTCATCTGGCTTTTGTCGATGTGAACAAGCAGCAGATCAACTCTGAATCCCTCCCGGATAGTCGAGCTTCTCACCCTGTCCAGGAGTGTAAGCCCAGATACCTAATGGAGGAGTCTCATTTCTGCCATTTGTATCCATGATCTTATTCTTTCAGTCATTACTCAAAGCTCATGACCATACATGAGGATAGGAGCATAAATCAACTGGTAAATTGAGCCTTGTCTTCTGGCTCAGCTCCTTCTTCACCACAACGTTCTGGTACCGCGTCCGTAAGATTTCAGATGCTGACCCAATCTGTCTATTGATCTCACACTCCAATTTGTCCCCAGTCATGAACAACACCCCAAGTAATTAAACTCTCACCTAACTGAGAGCATACAGTCCATTGCTTTCCAACAGATGACCATGGTTTCAGATTTTGAGGTGCTGATTGTCATTGCTTCACACTAGGGATGGGACCGATTCCGGATCGGTATCGGGTTCCGATACTGACGTAATTCACGTATTGGAAAATACCGATCCAACGTGAGACATTTCCATATACTGGAGAAGAGCCACTGTGAATCCTCTTAATTGCTGCTGTTTGCCCTCTGCTTGTTTACTATAAGGAGGGGAGATGGGATGTTTTCTGAAGGTGAGCTGTTTGAGAGAGCTCTCTTCCTCAGTGTTCTGGCTGCGGATAGTAGCAACTAACTTTGTGGCTCTCTGGTTCAAATTGTCTGTTCTTCGGGCATGGATTTTCCAAAAAATTAACTGAATTGTTGCTCAAAATGTGCGCTAAAAAGTTAGATCGGAAAAGTATCGGGATCGGCAGATATCCAAATTCAGGTATCGGGATCAGATCAGGAGTGAAAAATTGTGGATTGGTGCATCCCTAGTTCACACACAGCCTCAAACCTGCTCAGTGTATGTTGGAGGTCACTGTCTGATGAAGCCAACAGAACAATATCATCCGCAAAAATCAGAGATGCAACTCTGAGGTCACCAGACTGTACACCTTCTGGTGCCTGACTGCACACCTTGAAATCCCATCCATGAATATCCTCCTGACTACCAAGACACACACACACATTTGCACAAAGGCTGTTCAAGCTGGTGGCGAGGAGATTCGTCTAGCTGCTCACTGCCTCCATCCGGACATCCACCCCGCTGAAGCTGATCTCACACCCCGGTCGAATAGCCTTCTCTGGAACCAGGATACGAACCGGCCACGCCCGTTAACGGCAGCTCTCCTCTTATGGATCAGGGCTCTTGGAATGTTACTAGATTTTGAATTTAGTGACTCGTACAGCGAGTCCCCAGGATGTGTTATTTTCATTAAAAAAACAGACTAACCTTTTAGAGCCTTTTTGATGTTGTACACCCAATAAACTTTAACTTTTACACCTTAAGAAGCATCAATAATCCAATGTCCGAGCCTTAACACTTTAACTGCATGCTTGGAAATTTATTGCAGGTTTTGCAAGTGCCAATAACATAATCAACATAGATTATATGATGATAATTTCACAACAGTAATTCAAGTATAATTAGAATAATGATTGGCAGAGATTTTTGTTTTTGATTCAATAATTCTGACTGATCTTACTGGGACTGGATTGACTTCTTAATTTTTCTAGGAGTGAGGGAAGGAGGTTTTTGAGGTTAGGGTCCCCAGCTCGATGAACTTGATTTCCTCTTCATCAGCTATTAATCGTTAGCTGACCACGATCCTTGTGTAATGTTGTAATCCTTCAGGAAGTTAATCCACATAAGAGTTTATTCCTTCTTCAATCAACCAAAAGTTGATCTAATCCATTCTGGCAGGGGGGAAGTGGCAACAGCACCTCTCCCTGGAAGAATAACCCTGTTTCCTGGTGTTTCACAGTTTATATATGTGCTTGACTCTTGTTGTCTTCAGATGATCTTGGTTACCATGGGGACACTGTTGACTCAAAACCTCCTCCCTTCTCCTTCCACTTACTGGAAATTTCTGCAGCTGTTACCAGTAACTTATTTCTCAAGTTCCTCTTTTCTGTTAACACGTCAGCTTTTCTGAGAATTCATTCTTTTAAATCATTTCTTTAGAATCACATCAATCATATTCAATCATTTCATTACAACTCTCTTTTACATAAAAACAATTCATATGATCATATACAAACATTTTCATTCCTTATTATTCATTTCATATTTTACCAACATCTTAATTATTTGATCAGTTGTTTAACATGAGCTTTTCTTGCCCTGCTTACGACATCATCTTCACTTCCTCTTTTTTCTCTGACCCTGCACTCTTTATGAAAAACAACTCATATAATCATTCATTTCACTTATTTGTAACATACTTTTTCTAATCAACTCTTAATTTTAACACATTAATACTTCATTTGTTATTTGTAACATACCTTTTCTAATCAACTCTTAATTTTAACACATTAATACTTCATTTGTTATTTGTAACATACCTTTTCTAATCAACTCTTAATTTTAACACATTAATACTTCATTTGTTATTTGTAACATACCTTTTCTAATCAACTCTTAATTTTAACACATTAATACTTCATTTGTTATTTGTAACATACCTTTTCTAATCAACTCTTAATTTTAACACATTAATACTTCATTTGTTATTTGTAACATACCTTTTCTAATCAACTCTTAATTTTAACACATTAATACTTCATTTGTTATTTGTAACATACCTTTTCTAATCAACTCTTAATTTTAACACATTAATACTTCATTTGTTATTTGTAACATACCTTTTCTAATCAGCTCTTAATTTTAACACATTAATACTTCATTTGTTATTTGTAACATACCTTTTCTAATCAGCTCTTAATTTTAACACATTAATACTTCATTTGTTATTTGTAACATACTTTTTCTAATCAACTCTTAATTTTAACACATTAATACTTCATTTGATCATACTTGTCATGTTAGAATCATTCTTAGACATATTCCATCGTCTTCACCACTGAGTTCATTCCGTGGGCCTCCCCATTTGTAATGGAAAAGTCCAGTATGACCTCACTTACTCCTGTAAGGTACCAAACACTGTGCAGTTTAATCCAACAGCATGTATATTAATTCCATGGCTTGTATTATATTCCAAGATGAAACCAAGCTGAAAGCAAGCTTAAAGTCATCTTTCCTGACACCCCCTCCATGACTTGAAGCTTTGCCGATCTCTCTATACTTCCATAAAAACATCCTCGTCGTCGTCGACAGGATGAAGGGTGAGCACTTCTTTTTCATCCACCATCGGAGACAGAACAGGAGGAGCTGGAGTTGAACGACACTCATCCAGCACCACGTACTCCTCTCCGCCCATCTGTAGATTGCTGTCGCCGTCAGAAGGCTGCTCTTCCAGTAGCGGTGATTGTGATGGTAATCCCGATGGAGACGGAGTTGCCTCTTATTCCTGAGATGATACTCCGTCAGGGAACCATGGTGCGCATGGTGAAGTGGGGGTGACGGGTGTATAACACGGTGTAACTGGTGTAGATGGCCGCGGTGATGTACCCTTCGTTTGAGGTGAAGCTTCAGCGAGAATATCCTCAGGCTCGGGCTGTTGAATGTGTTCATCCAGGAACACCTGCGTGAGGGCCTCCAAACACCAGTTCATATCCTCGGTTTGCACCCCAACCTCCGCAGTGCGCTGTGGAGATGAACGTGGAACTGGTGGTAATGAATGACCAATGTTTGCCTCGACCTCAATTTTTAGGTATGCTTCTGTTGGTACCTGGGGCAGAAAAGAAGTATCCTTCCGTCCCACTATTCCCCGTGCCACTTGAACAGGGAAGGTGTTGCCATAACATGTCGGGCACCACAGAGTCGGTGTTATCTCCCAGAAGTAGAGCGCTTGTTCCAGGGTGGCTTGACAATGAATACATCTTATATCCCCCTATAGTGTAAGAGGAAACATTAGTCTTTTAACTATTATATTGCAAGCAAGCAAAAGTGTTCGTCGGGATTATTCAGATGTACGCCAGAGACGCCTCATGATCACCGTAGGAGAGTGGGACTGTGATGAAGTTACCATTCCCGCTGTAGCTGAAGGAGCTGTACGTGGGAAGCAAGCATCATAGGTCGTAAACCATAACAGCAGGAGTAGTTGACTAACCATGGACAGCCAGTATAAAGCTGATAATATTCCCCATCCTAAGGCCCAAATTATGATAAGTCCAAGTTTGTAGAGCCAGGGTTTCTTGCGTTGTATGGCTCCAGTTAACGTAGCTATGTACGCCAATAGGGTCAGGGCCATCACAGCTTCACACACAATGTCAGCTATCCCTGCCGGGGCGTAAAAGATTGCTGTCATATCTATCACCATCCAAATTGTAATTGATGTGTACTGCCATATTCCCCAACAGTCAAACTGGAGAGTAAAGCGACCGAGGACGTGAGTGATGAATAAAGACAACCCTAGGTCACTCTGACCGTAGTGCAGATTGATGATCGCCAATCTGACGCATCCATGTAGTAGCGTTACTATTCGCAGTGGTTGTCGTAAGTCCCAACGGCCGACACAGCAGTATAGCAGCCATATTAACAGTAGTGCAATAAACTCCACTCTACTCACTTTGAAGATGGTGTCATTTATGCTGCCAGTATTGTTGGACATTGTGCTCTGTTACTCTTTTTACTTATCTCCTTAAGTCTGTATGCTGTTATGTAGATGCTTCTTCTTCCTTCACTCCCCCAAGTCAGAATGAACAGGGCGTGTCTCGGCGTCGGGCTTTGTAGGCTTCATCGCTCCTCCCCTAACGGAGGAGGGGCTCCTCTCACACAAGCGCAGGGCGGCTGCGAAACTTCCTTTTAACAGAACATATCCAATCACTGCAGCAATAATAAGTCCTATTATGATTAACAGATAGGGCCAAAGATATCCAAACAAATGTCCAATCCAACCAGTCACTACTTCAAGACCTTCTTTAATGACCTCTCCGGTGGTGGTGATGATTCCTCCAGCTATTATTTGCGTTCTTTCCCACCAAGAACATTCATGCCGACCTCTTCCTTTTCTACAGCTCAACCAATGTTCTGCAGGCAATTCACATGTACCATTATTGTAAATCCGATTGTGTCCCAACCATTCATAACCGACAATTTCTCGTCCTTCGCATAGACTTTTCTTGAAGGCATATCCTTCCTCAAGCATTATCAAAGCATCACCGACAAATGGCACTATGTGGCCTAGGACCTGCTTCCTTTTTGACATTCCATGTCCCAGGACAGCCTTGGCACATCCAACGTTGGGTGGAAAAGCTCTTATCCATACGCCTGCACTGTTCTTCTCCCAAACTGTTTGATGGCCGTAAGTGTCATACTCGCCGTCATAGTAAGCGTCACAATATTCTTCCCAGCCAGGAACATTTCTACAATTTTGGCGGGCAAGGCTTATCATCATCATTTTCTGTGGCGTAACATAAGGGTTTGGTCTCCAGAGTACACTGGACCAAGTAGCTCTGTCTCTGGAGTAGACCATGGTGATGTATTGATATTTAACCCAATAATTATTACTTTGATCTAAACAGGGGAATACCCAATCTTCAACTTCATATTTCTCCATTCCCCACCAAGTGACGTCCTTACTACGTCTAACTCCTTCCTGCCATGCTTGAAGGGTCCCCTTAATGGTTGGAATCTGTAACAACTTTGTACAGTTATATACCCATCTTAGCCAATTCCCTGTCTTAATTTGGTCTATTGGACATCGGGGGGATTTACCAGAACCTTCAGCCAAATTATTATGGTATTCTGTCTCATGTAAGCTTCCATAGATGTTATTCGCCACACATCGATCAATTTTGCTAAAATCTTCCTGAGGTACTGACCTTAGCTCATCAGGTTTTGGTAGTTTTTGCACATAAAATTTTGCTTTATGTGGACCCCGCAAACTATGCCCAGTCCACGTGTATCGCCTTGGAAAATTCCCCTCAAAATGTATCAGTGGAATGCGCCAGACCCACGGAAAGGTATCGTTAAGCCATTCATCATGTTTTGCCTCCTGTTTTTGTTTCCAAGTAATCCTGTCTATCAAATCGGTGACTGGTGCAAGCACCATGTAATTTTGAGATTTACATCGAATAGGTTGATTCCAATAACATCTATCTAATTTTGCTACTTTTTCTTTTACACAATAATCATGAATCTTCTTCCATCTATTTTTAGCCACATTATCGATACTTTTAACTTTTGGTTCTAATACTTGCTGGGTATCTTGCGTTGGCGATGTAGGGAGTGGTTTGGTTTTTCCCTGTGTTGGTGATATCTTTGTGGATCCCACCAATGCTGCTGGTGAGATGGCGGTTGGTTTGGAATATGGTATCCCTGCGCCCATGCCGGTAGCGTTGTTCAATGGAGGGACTATTGTAGATGTAGTATCCACTTTCGGCACTCTGCTGCGGGTGTTGTCACAGGTGAGGTTATAATTACCCCAATGTTTCCAGGTAGGCATTATCATTCTGCAAACATCATGTCTTGGTGATGCTGGAAAAACAGCTTCTCTTTCCCAATATCCTGCTCGATAGCCCAGTAGTACTCTGCATCCCCATGAGCAATACCAGGCTGGCTCGCCAGGTTCAGGTCTTATCCAAGTGCAGCCTACTTCTCTTCGCTCTTTTTGTTTTAACCGTAAGATGGTTGCCACGATAATCTCTTGCTCCCTCACGGTGGTCAGGTTGTGATTGGTGGTGACGGTTGGAAATTCCCCACTGTCGTTCAAGTATTGCAGCCACTTATTCTTTTGCATCTGCTGGGTTAGGTTCTTCATCTTTGCCCATTTCTTTGTAGAATTCTGGTCCCATATCATGTAGATGTTTCTTGATTCAACTCCCCAACATGTCTGTTGGAAAGTTTTAGTTGTTGCGTACTGGACCCTGATATGGGTTAAGGTCCAGGGCGTACTACCATAGTGGTACAGGATAGCCAGAAGTACAGCAATGCCGACTAATAATGCTGTAATTCTGGCCATCCAACTCCAACATTGGAGGCACTTTTTCTTCCACGGCTGGCTTTGTTGCTGCTGCTTTATTCCAACATTTTCGTAGTAGAATTCACTTGGTACTGGTGGCAGCGGCTCCATCTTTTGGGGTTGTTGCAGTAGTGGCATTTCTATGCCAAACTCTCCTTCTCTTGGTCTTTCATTGGTTCTTTGAGGTTGCGTGGTGATCACGCTGCCTTCCCGTGGTTCTTCCATCTCGAAGATAGATGATCTTAGGTGCTGTTGTTTGTCTCGTGCTCCCAACAGAGACGCTTGATGCTCGTTGCTGAAGAAGGGTGACTAACAAGGGAGATGGCCATGGGAGTCTAATATCTAGTCCTCGCCACGCCCATTTCCAAGTGACAACTGTCACCACCTTCATTTCAGGCGGTGGTCCCTGGGGTGTGTAGAAACACTGTGAAGATGCAGGATTCAATTCTCTACGTAGGTGCAAGATATCCTCATAGGCGTCCCAATATGCCGTTCCACTGTCGACATACTGCGCCATCACAGAGTACAGAGGAGTCGATCTCTGGAATAGTCCTCTTCCCGACTTTATGCCAAGTCGTATCAGTATAGCCTTTGGGGGTTGCCAAAGCCCCACTAGTACTCTGGTTCGCCATCCACTTCTAATAGGCGGAAGACTTCCGCCTTTCTCGATGTCAAGGTGCTGTACTGTCGTGCATATTGGCAAAGTTTGGTTCTCAATCAAACAAAAAGTTGAACGTGCTTCTTGTAGTTGAAGTCTTTTAAACATATAGGGACTACTAGTCCAGATCTGGAAAGATCCAAGCCAAATATCCACATACATTCCCTGTAATGGATCAACATAATTAGGTCCCCACCTTATTTTAAATCTGTAGCCCCTTCTCTGTACATACATTACATTCAAGATGCAGGGATATGAGTCTGGACACCGGGGAATTGGGTAAAACTTCCATCTGACCCCAGGGCAATTCCAGTGTTGTCCAACTTTGTCCACGATAGCTTCCAGAAGAGTGTATATTCCAGGCTCTGCAAGGTCAGCAGTTCTTTTATATGAGTCATTATCTACAAAGTATCCTCCTGTTCCCAGCAACCATCCTTTTTCTTTATAATCCTTTTGTGGCCAGCTTAAACATATTTTCTTGTAGGGTAATTCCAAGTATGGTGTAAGTCCTCCAGGCCCGGATCGTAGACTATTTACATTATGTTCATCCAGTTTGAAGGTCCGCAGCATGATTCAGACCGAGTTGTCACTCCGCCATAGGTCTCTTTCTGCCAAGATGCACCACCATAGGGAACAGTCGTTGTCTCTTAAAGAGATGAGTGTAGATGGGAGATGGGTGCTTAACTTCTGAATCCATTCCTTTCCATGCCCACTTCCACATCGTAACAATTATTCTGTCAGGTTTAGGGAGGGGTCCCTCAGGGATCCTCTGTACCTGATGTGGGGGTACATAGTTCCAGAGATCTTGCCAATGCTGCCAAAACTCTTTTCCAGAATACCTGGTCTGTGATAAGGCTAAATAAAGGGGAACTATAGGCTTCTCTTCTTGATCCTTAGGCTCAATTTGAAGCTGAATTTTTCTTGATTGACAACAGTTCCAGACTCCTCTTCTATACAGGTAGAAGAAGTCTTGATTTACAAAAATTGTTGGTATGGTTGGGGGTAGGCAGCTCATACAGGCCAGGGGTTGATCAGTAACTCTCAAATTTAATGTCTGGTTATCTAAAACGTAATATCTTGGGTCGTGAAGTCGTCTGTTCAATTGACGTTGCATGTTGGGGCTTGTCGTGCAGATCAAGCACTGGTTAAGGTATATTTCAACATAGACTGCTTGGAGTGGCTCAACGTAATTAATCCCCCATCTCAATGTGAATCTCAGGCCGTTGAGTTGTAGGTAAACCACATTTAATATCCAAGGGTAGGTGCCTGAACATCTTGGAACCGATTGGGGTATTCTTCGGCGTCCTTTTATGTACCAATGCTGCAGACTTTCATCGCTCAGCACTCGTTCAGCAAGTAATTTTTGTCCTGTTGTCTCTGTTAAGTCGGCATCTCTTTTATATTCATAATTTGTGACATAATATCCTTTAGATGCTAGTTCCCAGTCTTCTTCAAAATCTTTTTCTGGCCAATTTAAGTATAGTTTCTCAGCAACAAGGCCACATTGTATGTAGGGACAAAGTCTTCCACGATTATTAATAATGGGTACTCTATTTACATTTGGTCCTTGCGACATTTTGCAAACAGCCGCTTCTTTTTACTTCTTCCTCGTCCCGCGGAAAATGGAGGGAAACATCCAGCGACTCCGAGACTTTCTTGATTTTTCCCTCACCTTGAGTCGGTTGGTGTAACGACTGCTGCTGTTCCTCCAGGAGGTCAACGTGTGCTCCGACAGAGTAAACCCCCACATAGGGAACCAACACCATCAGCACTGTGAGCCACACCTTAATTGTTTGGTCCGGCCTACTAGGAGTGTCCGCTCTGCTAGCCACTCCCCCCATAGATTGTATCCTCCTCTTTCTCACCCATTCTTCGGGTGTCACGTGGTACTCGGCTGACTTCTTCGGTTTTGCTGGCTGCTTTATTTCCCCAGGCGTCTAATCCAGTGGTAAAATAATGCATGAGGGTTTCTCTGCCCACTTTTTCTTGTGGCACCTCTTCTGCATCTTCCAGTAGAACGTCTGGGTTTTTAGAACTTCTTCTATCAATTTGGCCCAATTTGTCAATTCCCAAGGGCCGATCCATCCTTCTTCTTGGGCTTTTTGCTGTTGATCATCGGTCAGTCCTCCCATCATGTCTGTATATCCGGGTCGCTCCGGATCTCTATACACTCTGAACACCAGTGGATTTTGCACTGTGTCTATTGGAGGGTCATAAGTTTGCCCATACTCTGAAGCCTGGGACCAACTTTGATGTATAGCTTCATGCAACAAAGACGGCTTTCGCTCACCACCTCCTGCAGCTTGGTCACTTCCTCCTGCTCTAGTTGTGTCCAACATCAAATAGACACTTGGTGCTGTTGGACTCACGTCACCGCTGCCTTGATTCCCTTCAGCTTGATCAAGTGCAACTGTTGCTGCAGGATTAGCCCAACAGGCTTCATCGGTGTGAAAGGTCCTCAGGGGGTCCAAAAACCTTCTCACTTGCCATCCTTCTGCTCTTACCACATGCAGTAGTCTTCCCATATGAGTTCTTGCTTTACACACCAGGCAATACTCTATCTCACGTCCATTCCAATAGCATGAACACACCTGCATATCTATATTGTCTCCACGTATGTCCCACTGGGTGTAAAAGACCATTCTTGGCAAGTGGGTTAGTCGGCATAACCCACATACTAGTGCATCCAAAACCTTCACCGGCTTGTAAAGTAATTGCTTGAACTCATTTTTTGCCCCACTTGGAATTGGGGGTTTTCTAACCCCAGGTCCCGACAATTGGACCGTCAGCGGTACTTCTTCGCGGCAAATCACACAGTGATTCTCAACTCTTTTCCATTGTAATATCTAGTTTTCATGAGATAAAAATCCCTTCTTTGCATGATATAGTATCCTCAGGGCTCTGCCTGCCCAGAGGCCATCTTCTGTTCTTCTTAAGGCAACCACCCCATTGACAGTGGCCATTCTGACGAAGGGTGGAAAATCTTGGGTGTTTTTGGCCATGTTTAGCTCCTGGTTTTGTCTAGTTAGGAGTTGGCTTCAGCTGCTCCACTCCTTGGATTCCCTTCTTCTTCAACTCTGTGTTACTGTCCAGTATCTTCACTACTGTATCTGTGGTCTCATACTTAGGTTTAACAGCAGTGTTGGTTGGGTGATCTCGAGCTCTCACCCACACCTTCTGCCCAACCTTAAATGGGATTTTTGGTTCTGGTTCTCCATCCTTTTTAGTCTGACTCCGCCCCACTTCCGGTGTCGAAAATGGGCGTTGGTTCAGTTCTTGCGAAGGGGTGGGCCTGCCGGCACGATGGCGGTCATTCAGGGCCTGTCCAATTTCCAGGGCCTTAGTACTCCATTCCCTCGTGTTAGCATTTTTCCCAATCCAGTTTTTCACCAGTCCAATAGCCCTTTCCACAACTCCATTTGCTTGAGGAGTGTATGGGGGCGAGTAAATTCTCATTACTCCATTTTTCTGGCACCACTGGTCGACCTGAGCATTACGGAAATGTGTCCCATTGTCCGTTCTCAGCTCCCTAGGTATCCCCAGATTTGAACACACTTGATCCAACATGCTGATCACACTGCTGCCGTTGGCTTTTCTCACAGGCTTAACAGTCATATAGCCCGACATAGAGTCCACAAGCACCAACAGATACTTTTCTCCTTTCTTACCGGTCACATCTATGCATACTGATCCCCATGGAACAGTACTCTTTATGGTGAAACCATCCACCCTTTGTCCTCGTCGTCCTGCATTGTATCGACCACATACTTCACAGTCTTTGAGGACTCGGCAGACTTGGTTTCTTGGAATCCAAAGTTGCAGCTTCTCCAGCTCCTTCCTTGTGGGAATGGTGCCTGCATGGCCAAGTGCTTCATGTACGGCCAGCACCACCTCTTTCACAGACTCTTTTGGAACTACCCTTCCCTTGGGTGTCTGTTCCCATTTCTCGATCCCGACAACGACGACTTTTCTCAGCTGCACATAGCGGTCCACTTCTTCGTTCCCACTCCAATGTGCTCCTTCTTTTACATGGGCCTTCTGATGTACCACATCTAAATCCATTGTTAGCCTCAACTCGGCTATTTTCCTCCTCAAATCCATATGAGCTACAGGCTTCCCCTTAGCTCCCTCGAATCCATTTTCTTCCCAAATGGATAAGTCCTCTTTCGGGGCTTGTGCGCAGTAATGACTGTCTGTAATTACTTTAGCCCTTTTTACTCTCCTCTTGTTTAACTCCAAGAGTCCTTCCAGTATTGCTGTAACTTCTCCGGCTTGGGCACTCCCTGGCGTTTGACCTTTTTGACGATATTTCTCCTTATCTTGATACTTCAGAATATAGCCCCAATAAGCTCTATTGTCTGTACCCTTCTTCGACCCATCAGTGTACATAGTCCGGTCGTATGGCTCCATAGGGAGTTGCCTCTCCTTCTGTAACTTTTTTGTCGCCGACTGTTTTGGCCCAATTTCCAGCTCAGGGTCTAGCAGGATGTCCTCCCACCTTCCCCATCTAGCATTTGTGGCTTTAGTACTCTCAATAGTTCCTTTTCTTAGGAACCGGTGGACTTGGCTTTGAGTGATAACTTTTATTCCCTGACCTTGTGCAAGTTCTTTTAATGCACTCCAATATCTAGCCAGGACTGCCAGTTCTTTTTCTTCCGGTGGATATTTTCTCTCAATCGAAGACAGAGTATAGCTCCACAATGTTACCATACCCCCTCCTTCATTGCTCACTTTTACCACAGAATCCTCTTCTTCACAGCTTATTTCGGCTAGCAGACGAGTAGTCAAACTACACAGCTCCAACCTAACTGCGTCTTGAATGGCTTTCTTTAGCTTTTCCAAGCAATCCTGATCCGTAGCTGTCCATATCCATTGCTTTTGCTCTTGCCCATTAGGTTTCATCTTGAGACGAGCATAAAGGGACTTTGCGCATCTCTGATAGTGTGGAACGTGATCTCTCACATAGTTACACAATCCCAATATTTTCTGTAGGTCATTCTCAGATTGCGGTGGTTTAATCTGACTCAATTTTTCTCGGTATACTTCTGAGAGTCCCAGGTCTGATGATACCTGGAATCCCAAATAGTTAACCTTGAATTGTCCAAACTGACATTTCTTCAGGTTGAGTTTTAATCCAGCTTCTGTGAGCTTCTGAATCACCTTTTGCAGCCGCATTAGGTGTTCATTTTCATCATCATCTGCGATAAATACATCATCGATGTAGACTGTTACTCCCAGATCTTTTAATATTTCCATTACTGCTGCTTGGAACACATTTGGTGAATTTCTGTATCCCTGCAGGAGTCGTTGCCACACATAACTTTTCCCCTTATGTGTGAATGCTGTTTTCCCTTGTGACTGTTTTGCTAATCGCAGGGAAAAGAATCCATTTGCCAGATCAATGCATGATTTGTATCTCTTAATTTGGAGCGTTTTCAGTGCTCCTTGGGGATTTATCAAACTCGCTCTATTGGCTATTGTTCGTCGATTGAGAGCCTTGAAGTTAATTACTGGTCTCCAGCCTCCTCCTGCCGACTCTGGCTTCTTAACTGCTTGGATGGGGCTGTTAGTAATCGGATTCAATTCCACTCGAATAATCCCCAAAGCTTCCAGTTCTTTCACTATTTTATCCATTTCCTCAACCGCTCCAGGGTTCAAGGGATATTGTCGCACCAGTGGATGTACTCCTCCTTCGATGACATGAATGTATTTAGCCCCTAAATCTCCACAATCATTTTTAAATTGTGCTACTTTAGCTTCGTAGATAATTTCCCTCAATTTTTCTTTCCCTGCTTCAGAGAAATCACTTTCTTCAATCTTTTCTTCTGTGACAGCTGGTACATCCACTTCTTTGTACCAGCTTACCGGACTCTTTCCAATTGGAGTCATATCCATACGTACAACTCTTGCTTGTAATTTTTTCACTCGTCGTCTTATTAGAGTTCGAAGCCTTTTGGGCCGATGCAATTCTCTCAAATCCTTGACTGTTATCAAATTAAAGGGGCCTTTTATCCAAACTACCCCTTTACATATTCCAAATGGTCTTTTCTCTGTTGCCGCATTTGCATACTGGATCAGTAGGTGTCCCTTGGTCTCGAGACTTCTGCGGGTCATGGACACCTCTGCTCCCGTGTCCACCAGGTACGGTTCTCCATCCACATCAGTGAAGATATTGTCCCCCTCCCAGTAGGCATGGTCTAGCGTGACCCGCGCCTCTGAAGCCATTACTTCTTCTGCCCTCCAGCCGCCGCTGAGGCTTGGCGGACTTCCCGGAGGGCTTTCCTTTGTTCTGGAGTTAATTTGTCGTACTCCTCTTTAGGGAGATAGCCACCACTACGAGGTGCAGGTGTAGGTCGCAATTGTGGTGGTGGACCTCTTGGCCGAGGGCTCCATTGTCCAACTGGGGGCCTTTGATTATTACTCGGTGGTGTTTGATGCGGCTGAGGAGGCTGTGGTTTTGGCACTGAATTTCTTTTCTCCACTCCCACCGGTTTTTGTCCTGATCTCGGTGTGCTCTCCTTCTTTCTCTTTTCTTCATAGAACTGTTGCTCCAGATCCCAGCTCTTTACCACCGCGTCCATTTGTGGGACTGTAGTGCCGTCTATGGGCATTTTCACAAAGGTTATCTCCCCTCTTCTTCTCTTAGTGACTTCTCTCAGTGCCCTAACATAGCGTTGTGGTAAAATCGTCTTTTTCAGCCCATGCCACACTTGAACTAATGTTTGACCTTTGTGTAGTCCAGCTTTAGCTCGAGCAATATGGGAATCTTCATCATTGGGATCTTCCAACACTAACCTGGCATAATGGTTTTGTGCTGGTTCACCCCGACTGATGGGTTGACTGGTAACTTGGGCCAGCCACATAGATTTACCCTCTTCGCTGTTAGAAGCTCTGTCAATAAGGGGCCACACTTCTTTCAAATAGTCCTTTAGGTCTTCATTTGGTTCTTTCTCTCTCATCAGCATCTTTAATTTCTTGAATTCCCGGAATTCCCTGCCGTCTGCTTGAATTTCAGCTTGAATTGCTGGCAGACTTTGCTCACTAGCTCCAGCAGGAAAGTCCTGATTTGGGAGGTTCGCTTGTAATCCTGACGATGGTGGAATCGTTTCTCCCTCATCATCCAGATTTTCTTCATTAATTTCTCTCAACACTTGCCGTGACCAGCGTAAAGCTGCTGTTTTTAGTTTTCTCAACATCACATCATGGGCAACGCCTAAATAGGCGACTCTGAAGTTATTTGTTAACTCTTTACAGGCAGTCAGTGTAGGATAGAAGGGCCACATTAGTATATTAGCCCACTCTCCAACAGTAGCTGTTACCTCGAGAGTTTTCTTTTCATCTTGTCGCTCAATCCACTCTTCTGGGATGTCATACCCAGTTTGTCCAACTTCTGGAGCATAAGTTTGTCGCTTATCTCGGGTCTCCACTGGGTTGACCCTGACATCTCTTGCAATTCTCTCTGATGCTACACGCACATTATACACCCCAACTTCTTTCTTTCGTCCTCTGTAGCGTCCAGTTCGTAGTTCTGGGTGTGAGACTTCTCTTTCCCCTACCACAGATAGCGGTTCATCCTCTTCCGAGTCTTGTGGATTAATCTCCTCTTCAGACTCTCTTTCCTGGTCCTCATCCATGTCAGATTCATGGGAAGGATGTAGGTCTTGTGGTTGTGGGTACCTGTTTTGTTATGACCTTCGGGGCGACCCGGTTGCTTCGGCATTTCCGACAGGTAATGAGTATAGGCTCCTCTTCTCCATTATCCGGTGGAGGAGCCTGGAAAGGCTCTCTCATCCGAGATTGGGAGCTTGTGGGGTGTATGATAGTCTGGAGTCCACTTGTAACTTGTTTTAATGTTGGTCGTGGGGTTTTAATCCTTAATTGCTGCACTCCCACAGCATGTACTGATCTTTTATCGCTTGTCGCCGTGGGGATGGACTGCATCACTAGCGGGGGACTAGTTGCCATTCCACTTGCTCCGACTGCACCCTTCCTTGGACCTGCTCTATTTGGTCCTAGGTTCACCGCTTCAAGTGCCCTTCTCACTCGATCTTGCTCCTGCTCATTGCTAGTGACCACCACAATTTCTCTCATTGATCCCCATACTCCTGGGGTGCGCATATGTAGGTTCACGGCTGCCATGGCCACCTTTTCTGCCTCTTCCAATGTCATATGTCCAGATCGTAATCCGTCCACACATATCACCACCCGCCGATGCTGGCGTTCTTTGGCCAAATCAATAGCTGTTCCCAGGGTTTTCAGCATTTCCTCCATGTATTCGATTGAATTTTCTCTCCCTGGGTAGCTTTCAAAGAGCACATGTATGAGTGCATGATAATTCATTTGTGGTGCGCTTGTTATCACCATCAATTTTCTGTCCAGACCTCTCCCTTTTATACTCTTAAGCTCTTCTTGGTATTCTCTGCCTGCCCGCTCCTTGAGCTTTGCTCGGAATTTTCAGTTGGCAATTTTCAGTCAGGGATTTGTGAAGACAATGAGACTATCTCCATCTATATCCCAAGGACTGCCAAAATAATGACATGCCCGTCTTCCATCTTGGGTCACCATTTTTTTGGTTCCTTCGGGCATAGGGTTCAATTCCTCCATGTAGTCAGATTCAGCATATACATGGTGGGTTTTTGCTCTAGATTTTCTAAAGATCTCCTGCGAACGCCCTTCCTCTTTAATATGGTAACTCGGTCCGGCAACACATTCTCCAGCTTTAAGCTGTCCCAAGCTTCTGGGCCCACATTCCGGCGATTGATGGAATATCTGTCCAGACACTCCCTGAAGACTTCTTCGTCTTTTATCCTGCTCAACCAGGCTTTCTGTCTGTTTTCTAACTGTTGAGGTTGTTCCTCTCACACTTCCCAAGGGCAAATTTTGCCACACTGGGTCAAAGCTTGTGTGGTCTGGGCTTTTATATTCTTGACCATTTCCCCCAGAATTAGGACCTCCCGGGGATATCGATTCATCTCCACTTCCCTCTGGCTTGTTTTCCTCATCACTTTGTTCGGATTCGGCCTGGGAGTCTATCTTGCCCTCCTCTTCATTGTCGAGGATCTGACTTCCACTCATATCTTCCATTATAGGATTTTGTTCCTTAAGCATTCTTCCTAACGCTTTTAGCCATTCTGCCATGGACTTAAACTCCGCATATACGGACGCTGATTTTGCTTTAACATCAACCAGGACCGTCTCTACTCCCAACAACCCCGCTGTCATTTTTACTACGGAGTCATAACTTTTCTAAGGACTTATTAAGGTGGTGATTTGTCCTCTTTTCCACTCTTCTCCGAGAAGTTTGCACCACCATTCAAGCCACTCTCTGGTCCCCATCTTGTCCTTTGGGACTGGTGGGCTCCCCACAACGGCCAGGATCTGCCCCTCCTTATGCTTACCTGGATAATATATCCCCAATGTGTGTATAGTTCCTGCCATAGCTTCTTTGAAACGTTCTTCATCAGTTTCCACACTTTGATCTATGACATATTTTTGAACTGTTTATGCCCAAGTATCATATCCTCGTCCATACAATACCACTCTGTGTGGCCGAAAATCCACTTCTTTTCCCCCTTCATGTTCGGATTCAGGGTTTGCTACAGGTCCTGACTCTTCTTCAGCCATATTTTCACTACTAACCTTACTGTTTCGTAATGATTGTCCTCTCTTTATTCTCTTGGTTGCTGAGATTGTCGATTCCACCACCGTCGTCTCCTTGACTTCAACTATGGTCCTTGTCGTCTCGAGTCGTCTGCCCCTTAAAGCCTCTCTTAGCGCTTCGAGTCAGGGATACGTGACAGACTACTTGGCTATTCAGCGCTAATTCCAGAGGTTAATTCCAAATCAGCTGCTCCTTTTCCCGCTTCTCCCCTCAGGAACCTCACGGGTTGATGATCCTATTCTCTCTTGTAGATCACCATTTTGCACGGTATACTCTCATACCTGCTTTCTTGATGATACGATCCAGCAGGCTCCCTCGCCTGCTTCCCTTCCTCGTCGTTTCGTGATCATCCAGCAGGCTATCCCCGTCTGCTTCTCGTCCCAGTCCAGACGATCCAGCAGTGACACGTCTGCTTCTCGTCCTTGATCCCAGCTCCCTGGGATACTTACTCCTGTTGACTTTACTTCGTCCTTCTGGTGGTCGCCTCCAAATTTTCACACCTCTGGTGGACAGATATGTTTCAAGCCGTTACTGGACCTATACAGGCCATCAGCCGACACTCTCCACAACACTGTCTCCTTTGGTGATCCACTCAGGGGCTTTCCACCTACCCAATGGCAAAGACTCTCCTTTGGCCAGGATTCTTCCTCGGACCCGACTGCACTTCGTCAGGTCCCTGTTCGGGCGCCACGTGTCAGATCCCTTTTTTTTTTTTTAGATACACGGCACACGCTCACCCTCCGATGAGTGTGTTTGTGTACTAAACCAGCTATCCGTCTCTGGGGTCTGACCTTCGTGTCTCCACGGGTATTACCCGGCAGGGCTGCACAAAGGCTGTTCAAGCTGGTGGCGAGGAGATTCGTCTAGCCACTCACTGCCTCCATCCGATGTTCACCCCGCTGAAGCTGATCTCACACCCCGGTCGAATAGCCTTCTCTGGAACCAGGATACGAACCGGCCACGCCCGTTAACGGCAGCTCTCCTCTTATGGATCAGGGCTCTTGGAATGTTGCTAGATTTTGAATTTAGTGACTCATACAGCGAGTCCCCAGGATGTGTTATTTTCATTAAAAAAAACAGACTAACCTTTTAGAGCCTTTTTGATGTTGTACACCCAATAAACTTTAACTTTTACACCTTAAGAAGCATCAATAATCCAATGTCCGAGCCTTAACACTTTAACTGCATGCTTGGAAATTTATTGCAGGTTTTGCAAGTGCCAATAACATAATCAACATAGATTATATGATGATAATTTCACAACAGTAATTCAAGTATAATTAGAATAATGATTGGCAGAGATTTTTGTTTTTGATTCAATAATACTGTCTGATCTTACTTTGACTGGGACTGGATTGACTTCTTAACAATTTTTCTAGGACTGAGGGAAGGAGGTTTTTGAGGTTGGGGTCCCCAGCTCGATGAATTTGATTTCCTCTTCATCAGCCATTAATCGTTAGCTGACCACAATCCTTGTGTAATGTTGAAATCCTTCAGGAAGTTAATCCACATAAGAGTTTATTCCTTCTTCAATCAACCAAAAGTTGATCTAATCCATTCTGGTATGCTGTGATGTTCCTTGAGAGAGAAAACGTTGAACATTCCCCACTCAGACTTAAGGCCAGTGATTATTCTCCAATGTTCTGCTACTCCGTGACTGGACGGCCTGAGTGGGAGTTGAAAACTCTCTCAAACGATCTTTATGGCTCCAATCCTCTCACTCCACGATTCCAATTGATGCTCACGAGATGGTCAAGTCTTGTGATTTCCTCGTAGCAGGGGAGAAGTGGCAACAGCACCTCTCCCTGGAAGAATAACCCCGTTTCCTGGTATTTCACAGTTTATATATGTGCTTGACTCTTGTTGTCTTCAGATGATCTTGGTTACCATGGGGACACTGTTGACTCAAAACCTCCTCCCTTCTCCTTCCACTTACTGGAAATTTCTGCAGCTGTTACCAGTAACTTATTTCTCAAGTTCCTCTTTTCTGTTAACACTTCAGCTTTTCTGAGAATTCATTTTTCTAAATCATTTCTTTAGAATCACATCAATCATATTCAATCATTTCATTACAACTCTCTTTCACATAAAAACAATTCATATGATCATATACAAACATTTTCATTCCTTATTATTCATTTCATATTTTACCACATCTTAATCATTTGATCAGTTGTTTATCATCAGCTTTTCTTGCCTCGTTGCAACATCACTTCCCCTTTCTTCTCTGACTCTGCACTCTTTATGAAAAACAACACATATAATCATTCATTTCACTTATTTGTAACATACGTTTTCTAATCAACTCTTAATTTTAGCACATTAATACTTCATTTGATCATACTTGTTATGTTAGAATCATTTTTAGACATATTCCATCGTCTTCACCACTGAGTTCATTCCGTGGGCCTCCCCATCTGTAATGGAAAAGTCCGGTATGACCTCACTTACTCTGGGAAAGTACCAAACACTGTCCAGTTTAATCCAACAGCATGTATATTAATCCCATGGCACGTACTATATTCCAAGATGAA